>NW_015544136.1:627333-628533 GCF_001515605.1 Sinocyclocheilus anshuiensis | reverse complement strand
ATATATTATTTTACAAAAGCGATTCGGTCAAGGACAGTGAGTGATTTTCTTTCTAATGTTTAATTTACATTATTGACACAAATAGCAACAGCAGCTATATTAGGCTGCTTTGGAGGAATAGTTCACCCAAAAATTAAAGTTATGTTGTTGTTGTTCTTAACCTGAATGAGTTTCCTTCTGCTGTTGAATGCAAACGTATATATTTGGAACAATAGCCTAGTGGTAACCAAACAGTTTCTGGGCCCCCATAATTTCCATAGTATGAAAAAAAAAATATATATTCTTCAAAATATCTTCTTTTATGTTGAGGAGAACAAAGAAATCATCTCCAGGTTACGTATGTAACCGTGGTTCCCCGAAGGGAACGAGACGCTGCGTCGAAACGCTACGGAAAACTTGAAATTGCATCATATGACCCCTTTAAGACACAAATGACTGTGTTGACGAGGAGACAGGCATTATGACACATAACTATGGGTATTCGAACTTTTAAACACAAGGCACGAAAAATAACTTGTTTAAGTTTAGTCAGGTGCCGTACGAGCAAGTGCGCTCCGCGCGTATCAGAAACCGTCTTAACGCGCGCATTTTCCAAAATGAATTCTGCCCCACTGCTTAATGTCCCTAAACAGTTAAATCAGGTTTTAAACCAAAATGCTTAAAACATGTTTTCCCCTCTCTCCTCATTTTTTTTCTCTCACTATTTTTTTATTTTTTTTTTTTAGAATAGTTGACATTTTTACTTATAGAAGATTGTTCTTTGCATGACCATTTCTAGATTACACCAGAATTAAGTGAAGAGAGATAAATGCAGACATTAGGCACAGCGATCACCTGATAGATAGGCTGTGTGCACAGTTTGTTCAAAAGTAAAATATATAATAAATGCATTTGATTGGTAAAACAAATTCAAATGCGACATTTTAATCTCTAATTTTAATGCATGGAATTAACGGGAAAAACTCCTCTAAATAATAGGGCTAAAAAGTGAGGGGCATGGTGGGGCTTTGGCGATCGGGATTGGTAAACCAAATTCAAATGTGACATTTTAATCTCTAATGGTAATGCATGGAATTTATGGAAAAACTCCACTAAAAAATTGTGCTAAAAAGTGAGGGGCATGGTGGGGCTTTGGCGATCGGCGCTACCAATGTCCGTGAAGCTACTCCACAGCCAATCACGGGCCCCCTCCTTGCTTGG
>NW_015544136.1:623440-627002 GCF_001515605.1 Sinocyclocheilus anshuiensis | reverse complement strand
TCAAAAGTCAAATATAGAATAAATGCATTTGATTGGTAAACCAAATTCAGACTTTACGTTTCAATTTCAAATGGTAATGCATGGAATTTACGGGAAAGCTCAACTAAATAACAGCGCTAATAAGTGGGGGGCGTGGTGGCTTTGGCAATCGGCGCTCCAGTCAATCTACTCCACAGCCAATCCCGGGCCCCCTCCTTGCTTGGGCCCCGGGGCTTCAGCCCCGCCTAGCCCAATGGTTAATGCGGCCCTGACTGGTTGTGTACATTTAGTGAATTACTCACGTATGATTAGATAGTCACTTGTTTCAATGAAATTAATAAATTAATCAGTGTTTTGAATGAATTATCCAGAAAGATAGTAGTAAAACTTGTTTTGCTCGTTAAGTAAATTTTTTAGAGAATCGATTCAGTGAATGAACTCAAAGCGAATCACTTGTTGCCAATGAAACTTGCAGAAAGAGTCATTTAAAACCCCCCTTACTGATACACAGACTGGCAAAGTGTCTGGAATGAACTGTTATATAATGTATTTGTCATTGTTTGTGGGATATTGAAGCTGAATTGGGAAGATGCCAGGGAGTGACATTAACCAGAACTCTGGGAAAAATATCCCAGATAGTTCAAACAATGTCTTTATAGTGTTAGATGTTTGACATATTTCATACGATTTCATGATATTCTATTCTAGGATTTTCCTCTGGGTGTAATATTGCTTTAGTGCAGACATTGTAATGACCTTTAGCTGTGAGATATCTGTATTCAGGCTCAGAGGTTGCTGAATGTGTAGCTGATGTGCTTTTTAATGAAAAACAACTGGAAAAAAATCCCAGGAACTCTAATCCCTGAAGCAGTGATAACGTAAAAATATAAACCGTGTCAGTAGCTATATAACTAACATAGATCAGTTGTAGGCCAAATATTTAAAGCAATAGTTTTTTGTTTTTTTTGAAGATTTAGAGAAATGTTGCATTACATCATTTGCATCAGTGGATCCTCTGCAGTGAATGGGTGCCGGTAGAATGAGAGTCCAAACAGCTGATAACCACATCATAATAATCCACATGACTCCAGTCCATCAATTACCATCTTGTGAAGTGAAAAGCTGCATGCTTATAAGAAACAAATCCATCATTAAGGCATTTTAACTTTAAACTGTCGCTTCTAGCCAAAATACCAGTCCATAATCCATAATAATGCTTCTTCCAGTGAAAAAGTCCCTCTCCTGTTGTCCTTTCAAAACAAAATCCACCAACATATTTGTTTAGAGTTGATGTTGCTTATAAACAGTGCTTGATCTGTGCATATTTCTCTCCTGATTCAGACGAGGTGACTTTTTCACTGGAGAAAGCAATATTATATATATTTTGTCCATAAACAAAGGTTTAAAGTTAATTTGGCTTCAGTTATGGATTTTTTATTTTATTTTATTACAAATATGTAGCTTTTTTGCATCACAAGGTGTTAATTGATGGACTGGAGTCATGTGGATTATTTTCAAAAGTCAAATATAGAATAAATGCATTTGATTGGTAAACCAAATTCAGACTTTACGTTTCAATTTCAAATGGTAATGCATGGAATTTACGGGAAAGCTCAACTAAATAACAGCGCTAATAAGTGGGGGGCGTGGTGGCTTTGGCAATCGGCGCTCCAGTCAATCTACTCCACAGCCAATCACGGGCCCCCTCCTTGCTTGGGCCCCGGGGCTTCAGCCCCGCCTAGCCCAATGGTTAATGCGGCCCTGACTGGTTGTGTACATTTAGTGAATTACTCACGTATGATTAGATAGTCACTTGTTTCAATGAAATTAATAAATTAATCAGTGTTTTGAATGAATTATCCAGAAAGATAGTAGTAAAACTTGTTTTGCTCGTTAAGTAAATTTTTTAGAGAATCGATTCAGTGAATGAACTCAAAGCGAATCACTTGTTGCCAATGAAACTTGCAGAAAGAGTCATTTAAAACCCCCCTTACTGATACACAGACTGGCAAAGTGTCTGGAATGAACTGTTATATAATGTATTTGTCATTGTTTGTGGGATATTGAAGCTGAATTGGGAAGATGCCAGGGAGTGACATTAACCAGAACTCTGGGAAAAATATCCCAGATAGTTCAAACAATGTCTTTATAGTGTTAGATGTTTGACATATTTCATACGATTTCATGATATTCTATTCTAGGATTTTCCTCTGGGTGTAATATTGCTTTAGTGCAGACATTGTAATGACCTTTAGCTGTGAGATATCTGTATTCAGGCTCAGAGGTTGCTGAATGTGTAGCTGATGTGCTTTTTAATGAAAAACAACTGGAAAAAAATCCCAGGAACTCTAATCCCTGAAGCAGTGATAACGTAAAAATATAAACCGTGTCAGTAGCTATATAACTAACATAGATCAGTTGTAGGCCAAATATTTAAAGCAATAGTTTTTTGTTTTTTTTGAAGATTTAGAGAAATGTTGCATTACATCATTTGCATCAGTGGATCCTCTGCAGTGAATGGGTGCCGGTAGAATGAGAGTCCAAACAGCTGATAACCACATCATAATAATCCACATGACTCCAGTCCATCAATTACCATCTTGTGAAGTGAAAAGCTGCATGCTTATAAGAAACAAATCCATCATTAAGGCATTTTAACTTTAAACTGTCGCTTCTAGCCAAAATACCAGTCCATAATCCATAATAATGCTTCTTCCAGTGAAAAAGTCCCTCTCCTGTTGTCCTTTCAAAACAAAATCCACCAACATATTTGTTTAGAGTTGATGTTGCTTATAAACAGTGCTTGATCTGTGCATATTTCTCTCCTGATTCAGACGAGGTGACTTTTTCACTGGAGAAAGCAATATTATATATATTTTGTCCATAAACAAAGGTTTAAAGTTAATTTGGCTTCAGTTATGGATTTTTTATTTTATTTTATTACAAATATGTAGCTTTTTTGCATCACAAGGTGTTAATTGATGGACTGGAGTCATGTGGATTATTTGTGGATTATTGTGATATTTTTATCGGCTGTTTGACTCATTCTGACGGCACCCATTCACTGCAGAGGATCCATTGTGATGTACTGCAAGAACATATTCTGCTTTTATATTTTAGGGTACTGGCAGAATATCTGGGAAAAAAGAGCAATAATGGTACATTTTGGTGATGATGTGGCCATAATCCACTACTAAAAATGGCTTAAAAACAGTTGCCAAGCAACCCCAGGAGGACAAATCTGAAACAGAATTTTGTGCAGTAATAGGGGGGGCCTTGTAAAAATCGACGCGTTTCAGAAAGGCGGGGCATAGAGGAGAAACAATAATGTACAGTATGTGGAAAATAATGTGTTTTTTGAACCTTATTAAACCTCATAAACACATTTCATTGCACCAAATACACAAAATAATGTTCTTTTTAAGCAACGTCATATGACCCCTTTAATATCTTGTAATGTTTTTGGAAATACTCCATATGTTGTGAGTAACATGTTAATGGGAAAATTATACTAAAATACATTATTAAAAAGTATAATAATATACCCCCCCCCCCCCTAAAAAAAGAAAAAAAAATTCTGCCC
>NW_015544136.1:616797-622521 GCF_001515605.1 Sinocyclocheilus anshuiensis | reverse complement strand
CCCCCCATAAAAAAAGAAAAGAAAATTCTGTCCTAATTTCGATTTTTCATCAAAACAATTTATTTACTTATAATGAAAGTTAATTTGGGTCAGTGTTGCTCCAGTCTTCTTTTGAATTCCACAGAAGACAAAGTCATGCAGATTTGGAATGAGGTGGGTAAATGATGGAAGATTTTTTATTCATTCATTCATTTAGTTCTCTATATTTAATCCTGGATGTTGCATGATGCTTGAGGAAATCCATTACTACAGTCTGTTATTGATGGAAATATGTAGCACTATCATCAAATATAAGCTATTCATTTTGCTTCAGGTTGATATTCAAATATTTTTCTTTGAAAAAGAAGCTCAGCACAACATGAGGCGTTCACCTTCACACATGTCTGTGTAATCTAGCTTGGGGTTTTGAAACCCTCCTTTGCTTTCTCCTCTTACATATGAATTAATCTCCGCCTGCACATATTTAAAAGGTCATCCGCACCGGCTCATTGCTGGATAATGATGCTTCACTTCCCTCTGCGCTGTTGTACTGTGTGAATCTCTCTAAAACATCCACAAAACCACTGCTTTTGTGGAAGAAATAGAAGCAGCTCAGCCTAGAAGCTTATGGGTGCTGCTGTTTAAAGGTTACTGAACATTTCGTCCCCTTTGAATTATAAGGTTCTATCTGCATTCCGAGTAGTTTTGAGATATTGAGCTTCAAAGTTTTTGCATTCCGTTCGACTGTGTAGATAGAACATTTTTGTTTTTTAAATAAAAAGTCCCAAAATGTACACAACTACATAATAAAGACTTAAAATAATTATAAGACACCAAGTTTTGTAACTTCATCTCCTTTTGAAGAAGATTCCAATCTGAGGCTGCAGCATATTTAAAAGAGGTTTTACCAAGCTCAGTTCTAACAAAAGGTATACAGAGATTGTAAATTGATTGAGAACGCAATGAATGATTTCCAATTAAAGTCCTTTGTATAAAACAACAGAGATACTTTGGCAAATAACCCAAAATTGCCTTATATATCAACAAATGCCAGTGCATTTTTCTTCGTATTCTCAAACATGAGCCTGATCGTGCCAATGCCAGCTATGGGAAACTAGAGACTTGAGAAAGAAAATACACATTATGTGAAAAATTCTTGAGGAGCAGATTTTTGCATCTCGAGGGACTGTAGCAGGTTTTGGCAGGATCGCAAAGGGTGAGTTGGAGGGATGAGGGCAAATATCATTAATAATTGTGTTCTGTGGCTATAAACGTAGAAACTGAGCAAACCATATTTTCTCATGTAATATTAAAGAAGTTTAACAGAACTGGAAGGAGCCTAAAACCACTTCATCTAGTGATTAATGTTGGAGTTTGCTCCTCAAGGAAGTAATTTCCCATTATACAGTTCACTGAGAGCTTTTTATTTAATGCTCTAACTGTTTTGTTTGCAGCTTAAAGTATGAAAATTTTGCTCAAGTTCATTCACCCTCAGGCCATCCAAGATGTAGATGAGTTTGTTTCTTTATCAGAATAGATTTGGAGAAATTTAGTATTACATCACTTTCTCACCAATGGATCCTCTGCAGTGAATGGGTGCCGTCAGAACGAGAGTCCAAACAGCTGATAGAAACATCACAATAATCCACAAGTAACCCACACCACTCCAGTCCACCAGTCTTTTGAAGTGAAAAGTTGTAAGTTTTTAAGAAACAAATTTATAATTAAATCATTTTTTAACTTTCTTTTTTTATTTTTTTTACTTTCTCTATCAGAACAGATTTCTCCATTCTCCAGTGAAAAAGTAATTTCATCTGAATCAGGAGAGAAATATGAACAGATCAAGCACTGTTTAAAGGCAAAAACAGTCCAAAACAGTCCTAAACAAATATGTCTGTGGATTTTGACGTGAGAGAACAACAGGAGATGGACTTTTAAACTGGAGGAAGCAGTATTATGGATCATATTTTGGCCAAAAGTGACGGATTAAAGTTAAAGCGCCTTGATAGATTTGTTTCTTACAAACCTGCAGCTTTTTGATTCATGGTACCCATTCAGTGGTGAGCAAGTGATGTCATGCTAAATTTCTCCAAATCTGTTCTGATGAAGAAGCAAACTCATACATCTTGGATGGTCTGAGTAAATTTTCTACAAATTTATATTTTTGGGTGAACTGTTCCTTTAACTAGCGAATAGCATTGCACTGCACCAGATTAATATTTTCATGTGGTTTTGTTTTTTTCCCAGAATTCACTTATTGTGCTTGACAAGGCCAATATCAAGAATACATACAATGAAATACTGATAATAACCCATGTTTTTATTATTAGTATTTATTTTGACGTAATAATGCTAACCCATATGATGCCAACATTTTTTTTCAGGTGGAAATGTCACAGCACAATGGTGTTGAAGTGAACAAAGAAAAATGCATTTTAGACAACAATATATAGTGCAAATATTCCCTATATAGATAAACCGTCCCCTTGGAATAAATAAGGTTCTATCTGCATTCCGAGTAGTTTTGAGATATTGAGCTTCACATTTTTTGCATTCCATTCGACTGTGTAGATAGAACCTTTTTGTTTTTCAAATAAAAAGTCCCACAAAATGTACACAACATTAAAAAATCTATCACATAATGTAAATAAATTGTCACAGAATAAGAATATGTGAATAACTCAATTTTGACAAAAATGTCAGATACAACCTTATAATTCCAAGGGGACGATTTGTACTATTTTAAAGTGATCACTTCCTTTCAGTAAAGAAGTAAATCCATCAGCAGAGAACACAATGGAACACATTACAGACAACTTACAGAAACCAAAGTCAATTTAAGGGCTGCACCCGCCAAGACAAGAACTTCCCATGAAACACACGCAAGACAAACTCTTAAAATGCAGCAATGCATGAACCTGTTGTAGCCTAGTCCAAAACATTGTACTGTGATGATCCGCTCTTTATTACTTAGGCTAGGGTGCTTTTATATTAGGTGTCCCTAATACCTGTGTACTTGCATAGTAACTACATGTGTGCATAGTATGTAACCACAGTGTAAGTACACATTGATACATAGTATCTACAGCTGTAATATTTCTGTAACTACACACATGTAACAACCCTCAGGATGGTTTGTGTAAGTATAAATGTGTAACAGGACATTGGTAACAACATTTTTTTAACTTCACTAAGTACTCGTGTAACAGGAATTATATAACTACATTTTGTAACAACATGTATAAGAGTAATTGGAACCATTTGCTCCAGGGGGTGGAGATGGGTACGTTTATGGGTGGAAATGGGATCCAGGGGGTGGAGATGGATAGGTTTAGGGGTGGAAATGGGATCCAGGGGGTGGAGATTGGTAGGTTTAGGGATATGCAAAGTGGGAGGAGTTGGATCTCGAGTTGGAGTTGGTGCACCACTGTAATACCAGTGTACTTACATGGTAACTCCTCAGGAACTGTCCACTTAATATAAAGTGTAACATTCTGGACACCAACCACAATTTATATGTAAAGCCTAATTTACTGGCTGCTGCTGTGTAACATCAGAGTAATTACATGATGAATCTAATATAAAGTGTAACACTTTCTTTACCAAAAAGTGCTGTTAGTCCTGTTACACATTTGTACTTTCATTACCAAAAAGTGTTGTTACCAATGTCCTGTTACACATTTGAACATTTGGTGATTTGTTCAGAACTCCAAACTCAGTTTGTTCAGAACCCAGCTTGTACCTTATCACTGTTGTTTTCCCACCCACTAGAACAGGATGAGACCAGTGAGAAAATAAAAGACAGATAAGATTGTCAGTGAAGAATGCAGCTCCAACATTGGAAAGAGCAGATGGAAACAGGGTTGCTAGCAAAGGTGCAATCAATTTCACAAATTGCCTATTAGAAATCTAGAGAGGGCTAAGCTAAACAGACTTCCATTCTCTTGTGTCTTTTTTTTTGGTCTATTAAAGGGATAGTTTACCCCCCAAAAATGAAAACTCTGACTTAAGTACTGTAACGACGTAAAGCTACTCCGTTACTGTCCACCACTGTCATTTACTCATCCACATGTTATTCCAAACTTGTATACATTTCTTTCTTCTGCTGTACACACAAATAGTTTCAGTTCACATTGACTTCCATAGTCCATATATACGATATAAGTCAATGCGAACCAACATTTTTTAATGTTCCATAGAAGAAAGAACGTCATACAGGTTTGGAACAACATGAGGGTGTGTAAATTATGACAGAATTGTGTATATGACAGAATAGGACAGAACAGCGTACACAGAAATGTAATTTAGCACTTTTCTTAACACTTCACAACCTATAATACTTAACACACTATAATCTCAGAATGAATAGTCTCAATTCACTCAGACTGGGCTGGTACATTTGTGTCATTCATAAAACTGGGCCATTTCCTTTCATCTAAACAATGAGCTATTCGTGCTCCATCTATATCTTTCTCTCATTTCTACATTTCATCCTTTTTCTTTAAATCATTATGAAAATCGTAAAATGTTTTTTTTAATTATTATTTTATTTTATTAAGATATGTTTAATTATTTGAATGCAATCTTTTTATAGCAAAATGCTATAGAACAAACATTATATATTTCATCTGGGAAAACACAGATCAACTAAAAGTGCCAACTTGTTGTGTTGCACAGTTCTGACCAGTTTAAAATTGTCAAATTATTCTTTAGCAAGGCATCAAATCTGAAACGTTTCAAGGTCTTTCAGCAAAACAGGAGATCATGAAAAACTGTTAATTTCAATAAATGTATAACCACTTCGACTGCACTTAAACTAAAACTTAATTCGCTTCCCTCACAAAATCGTATTGTAATGCATTCACAGAATAATGCTTTTCTCACCTATGACCATATAAATAACCTTTTAAATAATTACAAATCTGGAGATCACGAACAATTACATGATGCTAGAAAGCATGTCTTTGTTTTGATCTGATTTTAATCACTGCATACTTGTCTCTTATCAAAAAAGTTTAATCCAAACCAGCGTACAATACATCTCTAAGGAACAACATGGAGGTTGGCCTTTGCTCAGGTGTTCACTACTTTCCAAATTTCCCAAAATATGTTTTTTTGTGTGTGTTTCATGGATAAACTGAAAACAAAATTCTGTACATGTAACAGATTGGCCAGGCTCCACCACTACCCAATCACAACGATCTCTATCACCTGAGTACTGAGCACCTGCACCTGTCACCAATCAAGCACCTCATCAACCAGCCTGCATAAAAGCACACACCTCAGACACCCTCATTGTCCGGCCTCGTATACATGTAGAGGACTCTCTGACTTTACTACCAGAGGTGGGACCAAGTCATTGTTTTGCAAGTGTGCCTGCAAGAGTGAGAAAAATTGAGTAGCCTATATTTTATAGTTATATATACAATACTCATTTTGGGAAAGAAACACTTCTTCAAATTATATTTTAAATGACCACTGTTTGATACACAATAATAACGTGACGTTTCACTCATAATTACCGCAGGCATAAAACAAACGAATATCATCAGCAAAAACTGAAGTGTTTGAATGGCTTTACTGCAGAGCAATTAGTATATGCAATTAAATATAAATGTCACTGTCATTTGATGCTGGATGTGGTGAATAAGCTGCCATGATCAAAATATTGAATATGAAGTCATTGAAAACGATAGTTTTGAGAATATGGTTGAGATCGTGAATGTGAGGCAGATGCTGAATGTA
>NW_015544136.1:605480-616597 GCF_001515605.1 Sinocyclocheilus anshuiensis | reverse complement strand
AATTAAAATATGTAACTGATCGAACAAAAACAGTGGAGATCTGACAAAAACAGGTCTCAGAGAGGTGTTTATTACAAAGAAAAATTAAAATGAAAGCACATCGAGTTAGCAGAGTGCGAGGGTCGTGGCGGGATGCGGATCCGTCACTCATGGTGCATCGGTGTCGGACAAACAAAAGAAGTGTGGAATATATAACAGCAGCGGTCACAGTGATGATGAGGCGAGCACCAGTGAAGTTCCTCTACCAGTGCCAAATCGCCCCTGGTCACACCTAGGAGTGGACTTTGTCACTGACCTGCCAGCCTCTGAAGGTAACACATGCATCCTGGTAATAGTTGATCGTTTCTCAAAGTCATGTCGCCTTCTGCCCCTCAGAGGTCTCCCCACTGCACTGGAAACTGTTGAGCTTCTCTTCAACAAGGTCTTCCGATATTATGGCATTCCCGAAGACATCGTCTCAGACCGGGGACCTCAGTTTAAAAGTATGGAATGCTTTCTTCAAACTCCTAGGTGTGACCGCAAGCCTCTCTTCCGGATATCATCCAGAGTCGAATGGTCAAACGGAGAGGAAGATTCAAGAGGTGGGGCGATTCCTGCGAACCTTCTGCCATGGCCACCAGGATTCCTGGAACCAGTTCCTGGGCTGGGCCGAGTACGCCCAGAATTCCCTGCGACAGCCTTCTACTGGTCTCACTCCCTTCCAGTGCGTGCTCGGGTTCCAGCCTCCACTGTTCCCCTGGTCCGGGGAACCTTCTGATGTTCCGGCAGTGGACTACTGGTTCCGGGAAAGCGAGAGTGTCTGGGTCACACGTACTCTGTGTGACCAAATAAACTTGATTGATATACTAACCCGTTGCGTCAGACCTCTTCCGTTACAGTACAGTTGTAACTATTCAAAATTCTATTGCAAAACTTTTAACTTTGCCAGCATGTGCCCTTTCTGTTTGTCATAGCTTGTTCAGCTTCACCTGTGATTTTTCATGTTAAAAGCAAAAAGACCGGGTTTAATTCTGGAGTCAGACTGAATAATAGTAATCCTCAGCAACAAAAATATATTTTGTCATACATACAGGCTTTGATGTATCAAATTATCTTGTAGAGGGAGATCTTTAGAGCTTGTCTGCCTGCTGCCTCCACCTGTCAGATACGTGAGTGATACAAAAGTGCACAGCATTTTTTCTTGACATTATTGTACCAACATAGAATATTTATCCCCTTTGGCCATTGATTCAAACGAAAGGAGGGGGGGGGGGGGAATCACCTTTACTCTCTCAAATGCTGGCTTTCAAATGCAAATCATGGTTGTTGGCTTCACTTTAAAGTCTCTTTTTTAGATTCACAGAGATTGCTGTATGTGAAGTCTTGAAAAGCTATACGATGAAGGGGCTGACCTTTCTTTTAAGAAAAAACGAATCCAGACAAAAATGTCCTTACCTTTTGTATTTTGTATCCTCTTTTTAAATCATTGTTGGTGGTCTGGGACATTACAAAGCAATCCAAAGCTGTGTGTGAGCTTGTGTGAGGAGTACACACATGTGGGCATGTGAAAAAAATGATGAGATTTGACATGTAGGAAGCTGTCATTCAGATACAATAGGTGGCTGCATTGGGTGTCAAGAGGGTGTCAGCCGGCGAGGATTAGGGTTTGAAGTGTTGGTCTTTTGGAGATAAGATATCTCCAGGCAACAGCTGCAAAGGTGATTGCAGAATCCTAAGGAAAGTCAGGCAGAAAAAAGGACAGTTATTATACAAATTCAAGTTTACAAAGAATAGTCATGCTTTTGAAAATGTAATCAATTTTCAGAGCTTTAACTGTCCTGTTCTGTTTGGGGTGTCAGAGACCACAAGGCTATTTTAAAAGCTTGAAAAAGCAGATTCATTTAATACGATTTTTCTCATTATACGAGAACTGATTTTATTTAATTATAAACTTAGTTACAAAATGTTTTATTACTTATTCTTTAATGGGTCTACACACTGCTTTTTCACTGTTTTGCTGTGGTCAAAAGCCAAAGCCAGGATGGATACATAAATAAATACAGGAGTTCTGAGAAGTGCATGTCTAAATAGCCAACACAACAAAACCAGTGACAATAAAATAGCCAACATACTGTATGTCTGAACTGATCTAGGGAGCATATGGTGTGTTCGAATCCTGGGAAGTTCTCCTAGGAATGAATAGGAAGTTCATATTTACAAGTTTGAAAGTCATTATTATGATGTCAGGTGTGTTCAAATCACTTTGGTCAGAGCAAGATGTCAATGTACCTTTTCTACATAGTTGTAGTTAGAAATTTAGATTTAGAAATCTAGTTATAGTTAGAAAAATCCTTCAGGACCCACAAATTTTGGTGCTGGTTTTCCAGCATTTTTTGTGTGTATTAGAACCCCAACAATGACTGTTTGATTTTGAGGTCCATCTTTTCACACTGAGGACAACTGATGGACTTACATGCATCTATTACAAAAAGTTTAAACGCTCACTGATGCTCCAGAAGGAAACACAATGCAAAAGATGCTGGAAAACCAAAGAATTTGTGGGATCTGAATGATTTTTCTGAAGAACGGCAGGGAGTTTACCTGTTCGGGACAAACAAGGGACTCATGAACAACTATCACAAAACAGGGATCCGTTCTTTGTACATTTGCTGGATTTTATTGTTGACTATTTGACATGATCCAGGATTGTTAAGTTCTTCGAAGCTCATCCTGGAGTTGCTGTCATAGCAACAGGTCCGTTAGCTCAAACCTGCTCGGGAGCAGGCTTATTTCACATAAACAGGATTAGATTGTGTCATTTTAAGTGAAAATGATACTGAACGTCTGTCCCAGCCACTGCTACTTTCTTATGTTGTATTATTTTACTCAAAAGTATGATGACTATAGCAATAATCAATTGGCTGATTAATATGACGATTGTTTCAAAATTGGATGTCTCAATACAGACTGTGAGTCTCAGGTGCTTTGTACTGGACAGTACCAGTGAATTTGGGTTAACTAGAGAACTTTGGGTAGCTTCCATGAATATGACAGGTATAGCACAAACAAGTTTGATGTATGTCCCATGAGGACACCTGCGCCCAATGAGAGGGTGGAATAAAGGTTATTAAAAAAAAGAAAAAACCTTACCTGGCAGGATTCCACAATTTGAACATATGCCAGGAGAAGTAACAATTAATTGTGGCAAACCAGAGAAGCGAAACCAATAAAAAACTGAACTACCAATTTTTGGTTAAAAAGACTGATAAGAATAAGGTATAAGTATGGATGCCTGGTCCGACATAGACTCAGATGGAGTGACTGTTATCTCGGCTTTGTTGCTTTGTTCAATGAAGTCTTATTTTGACATCTGGAACTCTGCTTCTTGAACTAAATTTACAACATTGAGAAGACCATTGTTTGCTCCATGACACTTACAAGTGTACCTTATTAAACCAGGAAAAAATCTTTTTTATATATAGGCTCATTAAAAAAAGAAAAAAAAAAAATCATTTTGAAAATAATTAACCCTCTACCGCATGGTGTAGCCATATGGGCCATTCTTAGAAAAGAAAAAGATTCAAATATTTTTTTCTATAGGTCTATCATAATGCGTGCGGTAGAGGGTTAAAATGTTGCTTAATCTATAAAAGTAGACATGGCCAATTTTACTCACTGAGATTCATTCATGAAGGAATAATTATTAAATAATTTTATTGCAGTCATACACACATTGTGTAGGCTACAGTTTGTCTGTACAGTTTGAGTGGTGGGATTTTATGCGGATGGCTTTGATACATGGCAGGAGATGTAGCCACTTCTCAAATCTCAAAATGCTTTTATGATGCAGAGTTCATTTAAACACAGTTATGTTTTAATATGGATCTTATAGATTAAGAAGCTTTGATTAATGCTGCCACGTATAACAAATCCATTTTAAAAATAAATGAATTGCTAATTACAATACTTTTGACATTGAAAAATACATAGCCTGTACAAAATAAATAAATAAAATAAAATAATCATAATAATAAAAGAGAATCATTTAAAAAACGGTTACACATTTTATTTATCAATTAGATCTTTTATGTCATTTTACTCGTTAGGCTATTTCTTGATCTTAATTATATGATGTCATTACGTTGCTGTCTTGCCGCCAGCCAATCACTGCATTGCTGATCATGGTTTTGAGTATCGATATATCTGCCCTTTCCAATGAACATGTCAATATAGAGTAATCACTCAAAAACTTAATCCAGATATTTTAATCAAATCCGCTAACTTGTTTGAAGAACCAAATTAGCCAGAGATCAGTTATCACGATTAAAAGATCTGGCATCTGTCAAATCATCTCAGATGTACGCAAGGTACGAAGAACAGATCCCAGCTGTGGATCATCCAGGAGTCCAGGACACAAGTATTAAGAATCAAGCGTATATATGGGGTCTTTTTTAATACCAAGCGGCGTTCTTACAGGTTTTTAAAGTTCACATGTGCATGGGAGAATTATAATAACAGAAAGAGGTAGAGAAAGCTGCTTAATGACTATGCCACATGTATACACAGGTTAAAAATATGCTGTTAAAACAGTGAATGCAAATGCGAATGCCGCTTTCTCACAATAAGCAGTTTTCTTGTGTCTTGTGTGCTTTTTTCGCTGAGTTGCGTTCACTTGATTTCACACATTTAGTTTATTTTGTTTGTTTGTCTCACTTTATTGTCCCCCTTAGTGGAAACTAGTTTTGCAGCAGTAAGTTACAACACATACAAACAATACATAATCTATAGACAACACCTTCACATATAAAGCATAACACCCTAATCAGATTAAGAATTCATCAAACTAATAGCCACTGAAACAAAAAAACCCTTAAAATGTTTTGTTCTTCCACCAGGTACTCTAAACTGACGCCCTGAGGGCAGCAATTGAAATTCCTTCTGCAATGGATGGTCCAAATTTATTAAAATTGAGTATGCTTTCATTAAAACCTGTCTGTGATAGATCTCAGTGGGTTGACTTTGACTCATTCCGATTATTTTTTCCTGCCACTTTGACGAGATTATTTAACCTATTCCTATTTAACAGTGAGAGATTACCGAATCAGGCTACAATACAGAAAGAAAACACTGATTCAATAAACGACTTATAAAATAAAGTCAACATTTTGGTACATACATTGAATGTTCCCATCTTCCTTAAAAAAAAACATTCTTTGTTGAATTTTCTTACAAACAACTGATACATTTGCTTCAAAACTTAGTTTGTCATCGATTATAATCCCAAGATATTTATGATTGTCAGTCGACTCAATATCCACTCCGTCTAAGCTCGTCATCCCTGGACTCAATGTTGATCTACCAAAATCAATTAACATTTTTTCCACATTTAATTGAAGTTGCTACACCACTTCACAAAGTCTTCTACTACAGGACCGTGCCCTCGATCCTGTTCCTGCAGAAGACTCACTATCACAGAGTCATCTGCATATTTAATAATATGCCTGTCTTCATATGAACTACGACAATCATTTGTATACATGATATATAACAAGGGTGACAAACAACAACCTTGAGGAGAACCCATGGAGAAAAGCAACTGTTTAGAAAATACATTGTTGAATTTAACACACTATGGCCTTTCTGTTAAAAAAATCTAAAATCCATCCAGCAACATTTAAATCAATATTAAATTGAGAAATTATTTTCTCTATTAACAATTGTGGCTTTATGGTGTTAAAAGCAGAAGAAAAATCGATGAACAACAACCGTGCACACTTTTTCGTTTTTTTTTAATGTTTATAAACCAAATTTAAAAGGTGAAGAATAGCATCCTCCACACCTCTACCTACTCTGTAGGCAAATTGTAATGGATCAAGGCAGGTCTCAGTCTTCTGTAAAATCAATTTCTTTACTATTTTTTCAAAGCATTTCATAATTAATGACGTAAGTGCGACTGGTCTAAAATCATTTAAATTCTTGGTAACTTTACTTTTCGGCACAGGGACTATATTAGATTTCTTCCATATTTTGGGGACTTTTTGTACCTTAAGAGACTCTAAAAAAAAATAATGAAAAATTCCACATAATTGATCTGCACACACCCTTAAAGGGGTCATATGATGCTGCTAAAAAGAACATTATAGTCTACTCTACCAGGATCAGGAAACAGTCCTCCATAAAATGCGCTGGACACATCTGAATATTTGGGTTAAACTGTTCTGGAACAGTGTTGTAAATACAACTTAACCACTGATTTCTAGTCATGTCCTCTTTTGGAAAGCCAAACAAAGTAGTTTCGCTTTCACAACGAAACAGCGTCACACACCGTGGCCTTGAGTGAGCGGAGGCCGGAGGCCTAGAGTGAGCGGAGGCAGGCGGGCTTAAGAACTGCGCGGCTGGTGGATGTCGTCCTCTTTTGGAAGGCCAAACAAAGTAGTTTCGCTTTCACAACGAAGCACACAGCACCTTCGCGACATGGCGGCGGCGGCAACAACAATACTACAGCGAGAATAAAAGTTACGCCTTCTTTCTTTGCGTGAACATTTGGGCGGCGTTATGCAAATCTTCCCAGATAGTGACGTAGGTATATGGGGGCGTGTTAGAACGAGCCGTTTTAGGTAAGTGTGGCTGACTCTTAACTTTTATAAAGAATATCTCTTTGGATTTGAGACTTTAGTCTTTGCAACTTTACAGATCTTCTTTATGCATCAAGAGCTTGTAACACTCCAAAGAGAAAGGAAAAATTGAAATCGCATCATATGACCACTTTAACACCTTACCTCCTATGTTATCAGGCCCTGGACTTTTCTACATTTTAAAAAAGACGTTTAACCTTATGAACCTCAATATTTCCATAATTACTAGATAGTGTTCTCTGTTTGAATTAATTTATTTCCGCACTAAAATCATGGTTGTCAAATCTTAAGTAATACTCATTTAATTTATCCGCAAAATTTATGTCAGAATTAAAATAATCTAGTCTCATTATTTTGGTATCCTTCTTCTCAATACCTGCCAAGGTTTTGACCCCCCTGCCATGCTGATCTTAAGTTTTTTCCATTCAGCTGCTCTTCTACCTTATCTTAAAATTTTAACCTATCCTTCTGTATTTCTGCTCTCACCATCTTATTAATCTCTCTAACTTTTTGTAATTCTCCTATCTGAAAAGCTCATTTCTTTTTGTGCAGAAGATCTTTTGTTCTTTTTGAAATCCAAGGCTTATTGTTGGGGAATACTCTAAACGATTTGTAAGGAACAATACAATCAGTGCAGAAAGAAATATATGCACACACCATCTCAGTAAGTTCATCAACATTGCTCGAGGCTTCCTCAAAAACAGTCCAGTCTGTGCAATCAAAGCACCCCTGTAAAGTCAATGAACTGCCCTCCGTCCAAACTTGGACTCTTTTTTTCTTTTACTCGCTCTCTGCGCAACACTGATTTATACACAGGTAACAAATAAACTGTGTTATGATCAGAAAAATCCAATGGAGGACCAGCAATAGATTTCATCGCCCCCTTAATGGAGCCATAACAGAGGTCAATTGTCTTATTCCGTTTTGTATTACAAGTAACATATTGATAAAAATTACTCAATGACTTGTTGAGTTTACAGTTATTAAAATCCCCAAGTATAAAATTTGGCGCGTCTGGTGATATTGATTGCAGTTTATAAATCACTTTCCGAACAGTCTCAGCTGCAACAGAGTTATTAGCTCTCGGATGAATGTATACCACCATGATAAATATCTGTGGAAATTCACGTGGAAGATAAAATGGCCTCACCGACACAGAAAGTAGCTCAATATCAGGTAAACATAGAGTTTCTCTTACGGTGATGTTGGTACACCAGCGTCGATTTATATAAAGACAAACTCCACCGCCTTGGCTCTTTCCATTTACCACTTTATTCCTGTCCAAACGAAGTGGAACTCCAAATCCATGAATATCCAAAGATGAGTCAGGGTCCTGAGAATCAAGCCAAGTTTCCGTCAATGCAATTAAACAGGCAGTCTTAAACTCCTGAAAATGTTTAACGTTTGCCTGCAATTCATCCACTTTGTTTTTCAAAGATTGCACATTTGCCAAAATCATTGATGGAAGTGGCAAGCGGTTCTTCCATTGTAATTTTGAATCCGCTCGCGCACACCTCCTTTCTAATCACACTTTCTTCTTCTCGGTACCGCTCGAAAAGGCCTCTCCTTAGGCCTTTCCCTAGGATCCACGACTGCTCCCTCACAGGACTGCATGTCTTTTCCTCTCTGAGGCAGCAACAAATCCAGCGATTCATCCACCGGAAAAACACAGTCCCATGAACTCCATCTAAGTCCCAGAAGAAATTCCAGAGAATACCGGTATCTTTGTGTTTGCTCAAATGGGAGACAAATGATTCCTCCGATAAAGAGTACCAATGTCATTATATAAAATAGTTGAATTTGTTCGCAATCTCATAAAAACTTACTGCAGAAAAAGATAAACAAAACAAAATAAAATAGCTGCACTTTCCATGCAAGAAAACCATAAAAAGGAGCAATTATGACGAACGTGAAGACACACGAGGACAAACACAAAACACCTGCTGCAGGTCACCACTAGAGCAGCGCCCGGTTGAGTAAAATGGAAGTACGAAGTAAATATGTTACATACGATGTTACATCTTAACATAAATACAATATTTTTTTAGTGTGAAACACTTCAGGTCCTCAGTGTCTAAACAGAACACTTAAACGTCCAATCTTATAGCAATCCAGTCAATGTAGGCCTAACTGTAATTACATTACCCTTATGTTCAAGCTACTTTTAAGTTTCTCACCAAAGTGCACAATAAAGTTCACATTTCACAATACTGGCAATTAGCAGGACAGCCAGCTGAGCCAAATGAGTTACACACAGCCAGTAAAATCTGTTTATGCGTGCTGGCTTAGAATGTAGGTTTAAGTACAATACAACATTGCATATGACTGATGGTGGTGGAATCATTTCTGTACATGAACACCTCCACCTACACAAGGCAAACATCAAACAATTATATGTTCTTGTTAAAAAAAAAAAAAAAAAAAAATACTAGTGGCCTTTTTTCCTTCCAGCGATCCAGTTGTCTACTGACTGACAGTAAATTCGATTTGAGGTAAGGTTATAATAGTCTAGGAATTAATTTAGTCAGTTATAAGAGAGCATAATGTAGCCACATGTCTGTGCAGAATGTTAAGTGGCCTGGGGCCGTGAGTGCTAAGACAGTCACATCTCTGGCTGGTTATAGTATTGATTTGTGCGATGAGAAGCATGATTACAGTGTTAGAAAGCAATCTTCATGGACCTTTTAAGGTACAGTTAAGAGCTGAATGAGACAGCTTTGTCCACAAAGTCATCAGGCTGATGAATGAACAGAAAAGCCCTTGTGATTGTCACTGCAGTGGTTTTGTGGATCCATATGCCAATTTCTACAGACTTCAAATGCTCTCTATTCAAGAAAATTTGAAGGAAGTCGAAGGTCATGTGATTGACAAGTGTAATGCAAGGGGCCAAGAAATGATCTTGGAAGCCTATACAGGCCACACAGATCAAAAGACAGTTTGCCATTACAGACTAAAAGCATTTTTATTTTTTTTTTAAAAAAAAAAAAAAAAAAAAAATACTAGTGGCCTTTTTTCCTTCCAGCGATCCAGTTGTCTACTGACTGACAGTAAATTCGATTTGAGGTAAGGTTATAATAGTCTAGGAATTAATTTAGTCAGTTATAAGAGAGCATAATGTAGCCACATGTCTGTGCAGAATGTTAAGTGGCCTGGGGCCGTGAGTGCTAAGACAGTCACATCTCTGGCTGGTTATAGTATTGATTTGTGCGATGAGAAGCATGATTACAGTGTTAGAAAGCAATCTTCATGGACCTTTTAAGGTACAGTTAAGAGCTGAATGAGACAGCTTTGTCCACAAAGTCATCAGGCTGATGAATGAACAGAAAAGCCCTTGTGATTGTCACTGCAGTGGTTTTGTGGATCCATATGCCAATTTCTACAGACTTCAAATGCTCTCTATTCAAGAAAATTTGAAGGAAGTCGAAGGTCATGTGATTGACAAGTGTAATGCAAGGGGCCAAGAAATGATCTTGGAAGCCTATACAGGCCACACAGATCAAAAGACAGTTTGCCATTACAGACTAAAAGCATTTAGGTTTACTGTCAATTTTGAGTAGGAAATGAATGCTTTTATCTTTCTATGACATGTAATGTATCAGCATTTTACAAAATGGCTGAGAGCCAATGAGAATTGAAAAAACATTTTCTTTGTACCATTTCTTCTCCATGTTTCACGTGTGCTCTTCTTCTTTGTACAAAGGGGAGTAGTTACAAATAAAAATATTTTTTGGCAAAAAGATCGAGGCCTGGACAAATTGGCCCAAAATTGCCCCATGGGGTCTTTTAATTCTGCACAAAATTAATGGGGATATGAATGAATAAGGAAGCTGATGAAAGTTCAGAAGAGCAGTCATCCATGGTCTGGTGCTCAGTGCATTGTTCCGGTACAGGAATTAGAATTTATTCCTTAGTTAACACTCTGTTAAGTCACATTTGGCAATGAGAAGAAAGCATGTGAGGCTCTGAGATCAGAACATGTCTTTGTGACCTTCCTTTGAGTGAAGGAAGTTTGAAAAAAGTGTTTCCTGTTAATATTTGCAAAGGAGGCAAGGGAACCCTCCTTAAAGGGTTAGTTCACCAAAAAATGAAAATTAGGCTGCATTTTACTCACCTGTATTACTGTATATGACTTTCTTCTTTCAGACGAATCCAGTCGGAGTTATATTAAAAGTTGTCTTTGATATTTCAAGCTGTTTAATGCCACTCAGTGGGTGTTGCATTGCTTCAGTCCAAAAGAACTTAAATAAAAATCGCCCATCCATAAAAAAAAGTGTCTCACACGGCTCCGGGGGGTGAACAAAGGCCTACTGTAGCGAATCGATGCGTTTTTGTAAGAAAAATATCCATATTCAAGACGTAATAATCACTTGAATCTAGCTTGTGCTCATTGTTGTAAACAGAAGCAGTTCCGGGGAATGACGTATGAGGTCGGCTTTGCGCATGCGCCGCTCAGAAGTGACGCACGCGGAAACGCAGCGGAGAGATCAAAACAAAAAAGTCATA
>NW_015544136.1:584554-587476 GCF_001515605.1 Sinocyclocheilus anshuiensis | reverse complement strand
TTTATTTTTTTTTTTAAAAAAAAAAAAAAAAAAAAATACTAGTGGCCTTTTTTCCTTCCAGCGATCCAGTTGTCTACTGACTGACAGTAAATTCGATTTGAGGTAAGGTTATAATAGTCTAGGAATTAATTTAGTCAGTTATAAGAGAGCATAATGTAGCCACATGTCTGTGCAGAATGTTAAGTGGCCTGGGGCCGTGAGTGCTAAGACAGTCACATCTCTGGCTGGTTATAGTATTGATTTGTGCGATGAGAAGCATGATTACAGTGTTAGAAAGCAATCTTCATGGACCTTTTAAGGTACAGTTAAGAGCTGAATGAGACAGCTTTGTCCACAAAGTCATCAGGCTGATGAATGAACAGAAAAGCCCTTGTGATTGTCACTGCAGTGGTTTTGTGGATCCATATGCCAATTTCTACAGACTTCAAATGCTCTCTATTCAAGAAAATTTGAAGGAAGTCGAAGGTCATGTGATTGACAAGTGTAATGCAAGGGGCCAAGAAATGATCTTGGAAGCCTATACAGGCCACACAGATCAAAAGACAGTTTGCCATTACAGACTAAAAGCATTTAGGTTTACTGTCAATTTTGAGTAGGAAATGAATGCTTTTATCTTTCTATGACATGTAATGTATCAGCATTTTACAAAATGGCTGAGAGCCAATGAGAATTGAAAAAACATTTTCTTTGTACCATTTCTTCTCCATGTTTCACGTGTGCTCTTCTTCTTTGTACAAAGGGGAGTAGTTACAAATAAAAATATTTTTTGGCAAAAAGATCGAGGCCTGGACAAATTGGCCCAAAATTGCCCCATGGGGTCTTTTAATTCTGCACAAAATTAATGGGGATATGAATGAATAAGGAAGCTGATGAAAGTTCAGAAGAGCAGTCATCCATGGTCTGGTGCTCAGTGCATTGTTCCGGTACAGGAATTAGAATTTATTCCTTAGTTAACACTCTGTTAAGTCACATTTGGCAATGAGAAGAAAGCATGTGAGGCTCTGAGATCAGAACATGTCTTTGTGACCTTCCTTTGAGTGAAGGAAGTTTGAAAAAAGTGTTTCCTGTTAATATTTGCAAAGGAGGCAAGGGAACCCTCCTTAAAGGGTTAGTTCACCAAAAAATGAAAATTAGGCTGCATTTTACTCACCTGTATTACTGTATATGACTTTCTTCTTTCAGACGAATCCAGTCGGAGTTATATTAAAAGTTGTCTTTGATATTTCAAGCTGTTTAATGCCACTCAGTGGGTGTTGCATTGCTTCAGTCCAAAAGAACTTAAATAAAAATCGCCCATCCATAAAAAAAAGTGTCTCACACGGCTCCGGGGGGTGAACAAAGGCCTACTGTAGCGAATCGATGCGTTTTTGTAAGAAAAATATCCATATTCAAGACGTAATAATCACTTGAATCTAGCTTGTGCTCATTGTTGTAAACAGAAGCAGTTCCGGGGAATGACGTATGAGGTCGGCTTTGCGCATGCGCCGCTCAGAAGTGACGCACGCGGAAACGCAGCGGAGAGATCAAAACAAAAAAGTCATATACACCTAGGATGCCTCGGGGGTGAGTAAAACGCAGCCTAATTTTCATTTTTGGGTGAACTAACCCTTTAAAATGTAATAAAATAAACATTAAATAAATCTAACAACTAAATTAGGCTAAACCAATAAAAACAGGCACCTGTCACCACCTACTGGCCAAACTATGGCACAGAAATAAAAAAAAAAATCATAATAATTATCATATTATTTAAAATACAGCTGAACTCATTTAGTGAAACAATATTTCAAATTCAGAGTTCAGTTTACTTGTAGCTTATTAACTTTAATGAAATGATTCTGAACCTGATTCCACAAGTTTTTGAGAGATGGCATAATTTAATTTAAATTGAGTAAATTCAACTTGTTTGGATTTGTAGCAACAAAGACCTTAATCTGACTTAAACTCGAGTCCAGTTTCATTGAAATACAGACATTATGCATATATAATCATTCAAACTTCTCACACAATGAGGTTTGATGAAAGTGAATAAGCAAATTAGCAAATGCACTCTAAGACATCATTTTCTCTAAGGTCAATGACTTTGATCTCTCCTGACTCCTGAGTCGGTTTTAATCTTCTCCAAGAGTTCATGCTTTCACAATTTAAAACCTAAACTGTGATGAATACACAAACCATATGGTCTCAGGGACCAAATGTTTACCTCAGAGGGCAACTCACGCTATTCTTTGTTATACGAGAAAGGCATGAACCAAACTGTGGGTTAGCCAAAAAGTGATCCACGGAAATGTAAGGGAGTAAAGTGAAATTTGTCATAGATGGAAACGATAAAATAAATCAAAGTGCTTTATATAAGATATAATAGTCCATCTTGGTTATTACTTTCTGAACATTCCTCTTCTATTTCCTCTCTTGGTACAAAGTGTCTTCTAATACACAGCATATGTCTGATGGTTTATATAATGGTTTATATATTGGAATTATAATTAAGTCAGTAAATATTAAGTATGTAAATATTCTGTCTGAAAATTAATACTTAAAGCATAATGTAGTAATACAATTAAGTTGTTTTCTTCTAGGGACAGCCTCTATGATTTTATATCTACATAATTAAATAAATATTGACATTATAATTGAGTACAAGTATATATATATATATATATATATATATATATTCTGCCTAAAAAATATTTAAAGCATGAAAAGAAAAGTTTTTTTTAATGCATGTTACTGGTTTAATTGTGAACTATTCATCCATGGATTTATTTTCTTCATAAAATTTAAAGGGGTCATATGATGCGATTTCAATTTTTCCTTTCTCTTTGGAGTGTTACAAGCTCTTGATGCATAAAGAAGATCTGTAAAGTTGCAAAGACTAAAGTCTCAAATCCAAAGAGATATTCTTTATAAAAGTTGTCAACC
>NW_015544136.1:583893-584048 GCF_001515605.1 Sinocyclocheilus anshuiensis | reverse complement strand
CAACCACGCCTACCTAAAACGGCTCGTTCTAACACGCCCCCACATGTCTAAGTAACGATGTGGGAAGATTTGCATAACGTCGCCCTAATGTTCACGCAAAGAAAGAAGGCGTAACTTTTATTCTCGCTGTAGTATTGTTGTTGCCGCCGCCACCA
>NW_015544136.1:557235-583725 GCF_001515605.1 Sinocyclocheilus anshuiensis | reverse complement strand
TATCCGCTTCGTCATGCCTGGAGCTGATCCGTGCTGGTCGCTGAGGAAATACATCAACTACGCGCTGTCGATCGCCGGATCGGCTCTAGGCCTCCGTCCTCCGCTCACTCAAGGGCACCCTTGACTTTCACTAATGAAGAGAATGTAGATCAGCTAATGATAAACTAGTTCTCTGAAATAGCTCAATTTCATCTCATGAACCTTCAATTGAAAAGCATACATAGAGAGAGAGAACAACACAAGAGTTACAAATTCTGACAATGGATATTTCCTCCCTGTTGGCCTGGTAAATCAACAGTAGCTCTGTGGCCGGTTACATTTCAACCACGCCTTCTGTTTTTAGTCAGGTTGAAGCCAGCCTCATCCACATATACTGTATATAGTTGTGAGATGGTTCACTTGACTCCAATTCCACATTGCATTGCAAGGGAAGATATTCATTGTGATGTAGATGAGAATCTGTGGACCGACAGACTGGCACGCCAGGAGGTGTTAACATTTCCGTCACACGCTTGAGGTATTCGGCCAATCACAACGCACTGGATAGCTGGCCAATCAGAGCACACCTTGTTTTTCAGACCGATGAGGTTTGTAAAAATTGACGCGTTTCAGAAAGACGGGGCATAGAGGAGAAACAATCATGTACAGCAGTGTTTCCCAACCGGGGTGCTAAAATGCTATGAGATTCACCTGAGAGAAATTGTTCAATTTAGGAGACATTTTCAGGAAAAAAAAGATTTCAAAAAATTTGTAAAATTTGCTTGACACATTTTGACAACTAGTTCAACATTTTTGTATGTAATGACTCAAGTAGTTTTGCTTCTCTGCTCCCCCTGTGCGCTTCCACAGTCCACTCCATTCTCTCTCTCGCGTTGATTACTCTGATCCAAACCGAGCCGAAGCATTGCCAGTCACGACTAACCGATTCATGATTTATTAGAGATTTAATTATCGAATGGCGAATTCGGAAATGATCGTTTTAGTACATTCGGCAGGCAATTATACAATAATAATATGATAATATCGGTCCAAATCGGCTGCCAGGACATTTTTTCTTAGTAACTGTAACTGATTACAGTTACATTTATTTTGTAATTAAATTACGTAACGCCGTTACATGTAACTAGTTACTCCCCAACACTGATTCTAATATTCTATTATACCACACTGCACCATACTGTTATACTAGCCAACATGCTTGCAACTGGGGTTAAATAAGAGCATGTATGATCTGATTTGTGTGAAATAGGTTTAAGGGACATTCATAGTTTTTTTTTTTTTTTTTTTTACATTTGAATGAAATACCATGTGTAGTGTTTGTGCTGTCACCATTGTTGAATCAAAGATTCTGCTGGCTTGCCAGCCATGTTTGTTTTAGGTTTATGTGTTTATAATATGTTGTTAGTGCTGTGTGACTTTGTAGCATAACATCTATAAAATTGCTAAAACTACATTGGCTTGTAAAGTCATTTTAATTTATTTGGTGTTCAAATACCGAATAGTTTATTAATTATAGCTGTTTATTCAATTTTGATTTTAAGCAAAACTGCTTTCCAAACCAGTATTGTAAGAATCCCATATTATGGAAGCCTGTTTCCGCCAGGGAATAAACTGAATAAACTTGGAGAAAAAAGTCAGAATTGCGAGATATAAACTCAGAATCATGAGATGGAAACTCAGAAACATGAGATGGAAACTCGGAATTGCAAGGGTAAAAAATTTACATATATTTATATTCTGTGTTTTCATCTCACAATTCTATCTTTTTTTCCTTAGAACTCCGAGAAACAAATCTAATTTGTCGTAAGTTGTAAAGTACCTTATTTACATTTTTATTCCCTGGTGGAAATGGGCTTCAATATTTTACAGATACTTTTACATTATTGAAATGGTGAAGTCACCAATATTAAAAAAACACTTCTGACAAAAACACTTCTGACAGAAGTGAGATAATATGACACACATTAGGGACATTCAGTGTGAGACATTCAGACATTCTGCACTTACCTAATCATGACCAAAGGACATACGACATGATTTAATTCAGTGTGTTGTAAAGCATTAGTGCCTTAACTGAATTGTTGTTGAAAGCTAATATTACTCACAGCCTTTATTTTTTAATAAGTCAAGGACAAACTTAGTGGATGAACTTTGTTTTACCCCCTCTGTCAGTGTTACTGGCTGGAATAAGGAATGTGCTGCTTTAAAAAAAAAAAAATAATAATAATAATAATAATAATTGCAATGTGATTCGACTTGTTTCAGATTATTTATTTATTTATTTATTAACCATGTAATAAAAACATACAGTTATTCTGCTGTCTACATTTTTTTTTTCATTTCTTTAAGCTTTATTATTTTAATAATTTAGCAATAACATTATATGCCTATTAATTCTTTATTATGAAGATGCCTTGAAGGGTAAATGTGGCATATTGTGGATATAATTTGTATTTGTTTTCTTTGCGACTCGTCTTACAATGCAGGTGTAACCTAAAATCAGCCAACTGATCTCCTCGAAGTGCTTCCAGTCATATGTTTCCACCCTGTCTGAATCCATTTTGAGATTATGTTATCACCAGACACCCACTTATATCATAACGCCTGAAACAAGCCAACTAAACTGCCGTTGTCATTTCTACTTGTGCTCATGTCGTTTTCTTTTTACCTGAGGACGAGCATTGGTGGAAGTTTCTCATGTGTACTAGAGCTCAACAGATGGCCTAGTGTTTGTCATCGAGACTGCTGGCTCTACTCCCACCCTGGCCACAATCCAGAGACACAGTCCTGGAGTCCCTTCCAACCTTCATCCAGCCATTACTAACAGATTCACCAGAGAAACTGGAGCGACCATTCATACCCATCAGAGAGCTTTGCTTCATGAAACGTTAGGAGAGGATTCTCTCATTTCAAGAGACTTTCAGTAAAATTTTATACTGCCTTTGTTGCTGTCTCTTTACTGGTGAGAATGAAGAGATGTTGAAGAAGAAGTTCAGATTAAAAAAATAACATATTTAATATTGATATTGAATTGATATTGATCATGCCTTATTGTATCATCCAATTCTAATTCTAATTGGCTTTTTGTTTCAAAACATCATGGGAATGTGTTGTTTTGCAATACTTGAATACTGTTGTCTCTGCAGTCTTCTTCAAATAAAGTTGTTTAAGAGGCCCAAAAAAAAAAAAAGTTATGAATGAAAAATTAGATCTTACATGCCCTTCAGATCAGCACTTAACCTTTAGACAATCTTTACAGTCTTAATCCATTTAGTAAACGACAGAATACAAATCCCTAAAACCTGACAAGAGTGATGAAATTTTAATCACTGCATTTCAAGGTGGAGGGGAAAATTAAACTTCTCTGGTCAGTCAGCTATAGTTTTCCACTTCAAATACCTCCTTGTTAACGCAAGTCACAGATTTTACAGCTCTAAACTACCAATTCTAGGCTGCTGGATTGAATGAACATGTCATGTGACTAATGATGCTACAGTCCCAAGAAAAATGATGTCATGGCAACACTGATTGGCTGGTGGCACCATAAGAACACGCATAGCCCGTTCAATAATGACTATCCCGGGCAATTACATCTGGAAAAAATAAAACAGTGAAAACATGTTTCACTCTTTTAAGAGCCCTCCAAATTCCCAAATTAAATGGTAACACTTTATAATAACTTTCATTAATAAATCATTAACAAACATTATATAATGCTTAACAGATCATTAGTTAATATACATTCACATAGCTAGAAATATGAGATAATGTGCTTGTTAATGTTTACTAATGTACTTATTAAACATTACCTAATGTTTAGCAGATCATTATTTAATGTAAATGGAAATGCTTACAAATGTCATTAAACTTTCAATTAATATACGATCATGCACTTTTAAAAAAATCTACAAATGACTTTAGCAGAAATTATACGATTACAAGCTTATTTGTTAATTTACTTTTAAATGCTAAAAAATGTCATTAAGCCTCCGTTTACATATTACCTACTGTCATGATCTCTAGCTGGAGTGCCCGTGAGCTTCGCTAGAGGGCACTCCATCCCAGACTTCTACCACTCCATCAAAAACTTCATTTCCCATAATCCTTTGCCCGGACTCATCAACACTCACTGTTTGCACCTGTGTCTCATTTACCCTGTCTGCTCACCCTATATAAGTCTGGTTTAGTTTGTCATTCTTTGCAAAGTCTTGTAAGTGTTACACTGCATCTCTGAGCGGTTCTCCTGTTTCTATGTATCTTGGTTTTTGGACTCTTTGCCTGTGTTCTCTGCCTTGTTGTTTAGTCGGACTGATTGCCTGTGTGTTGACCCTTGCCTGCTGTCTGATTTCGATTCTGGACTTTCCTAATAAACACTGCGTTTGGATCCTCACTCAGTCTCTGAGCAGTCCGTAACACCTACACTCTAAAAAATGCTGTGTTAAATATAACCCAGCGCTGGGTTAAAAAGGGACAAACCCAGCTATTGGGTTTGTCCCAATAGCTGGGGACAAACTATTGTTTTGACCCAGCGGTTGGGTTGTTTTGAACCCAACCGCTGGGTCAAAACAACCCAATAGCTCCTACACTCTAAAAAATGCTGGGTTATATTTAACCCAGCATTTTTTAGAGTTTAATGTTTTGTTTTACATTTACAAATGTTGTGAAAAATTAGCTTAATTAGTCATTTTAAACACTTAACTATTCACTAAACAATTCATTTTATATTATTCATTAACTCATAATCACAGTCTGTAAAAGCCATATATTTGGTCTCTGTTGTGTAGACTTCTACTATTTGCACATTTTTAATCACTTATTAATTATTTGTTCATATTTTTGCAGTACTCAGTCTAAAGTGGAAACTATTCATCATTTGTAATTGTTTATAAACGTTTACTAATGATTAGTACCTTCATCAGGAGTCTTCTTGATGGCAAAAAGTGTCCGGAATGTTCTGAATTCACCGTATTTTCACAGCTTTACAAATCATTTATTAATTATTTGCTAATGTTTTTGCAGTACCCAATCTAAAGTTGAGACTATTTATCATCTGTAAATGTTTATAATCGTTTACTAATCATTCAGTACCTTTATGGGTACTGGACACTGGACTGCTGTAGCAACGTTTGTGTAAAGGGTGGTTAGTTAAGTTTATGTAAATGTTTCTTAAAGACAACACATTGCAATTTGGGTGCAAAGCATGATTTTATTGCCTCAACACTTATGTTAGTATACTACTGTATATAATTGAACAGGATATTCCTTTAATCATATATCATCAGGAGAAAACTAATCAGTTTTTCAAGAAACTTGTTAATTTATCAAAACAGTGTAATATAAACAGATGGAACTGTTCCCATATAGTAATTCAATTGACCCCTGTACACTGCTGACACCTTAACCAACCCTTAAACCTACCCATACCACCAAACCTGGGCCTAACCTTACCTGTATCACACCTCAATAGCAGCAGAAATGTTGTACATTTACAAAAGCTTTTAATCATTGTATAATATCTGTCAAAATAATTTGTAGATTTTCAAGAAGTGCATGATCATATGAACTGAAAGTTTAATGAAATTTGTAAGCATTTTTATTTTCATGAAATAATTATCTGTTGATTATTAGGTAATGTTTAATAAGTTTATTAGTAAACATGAACAAGAACATTATCTCATGTTCCTAGCTATGTAAATATATATTAACTAATGATCTGTTAAGCATTATATAATGCTTGTTAATGACTTATTAATTAAAGTTATTATAAAGTGTTACCGAGAGGGGCAGAGAGATATATTCATTTAGTTATACGGGCAACATTTCTCATTTTAATTTAGTTTAATTTGATGTCCTAAAATAACTAAAACTGAAAATGAAATTAAAATGAATGAAAACTATATGGACATTTTACAAAAGGAAAAATGCAGAAATAAATGACAAAAATCTGAACTAAAATTAAAATGAAAAAAAGTATAAAAATAAAAACTAATTCAAAATATTATTAAAAACTATAATAGTATCTCAGTGATACTAAAATACGTCTCAGGTTACGCATGTAACCATGGTTCCTTGAGAAGGAGAACAAGACGCTGCGTCCCCTAGAGGGCGCTATGGGGGAATGCCTCTGGCATGACCGGTGTCTGAAGCATGAGTCTAAACACGACAATGAACTTGACATTGGCAGCCTATGACGTCACAACTGGTGCAGCCGAGAGTATAAAAGGGCACCTGTGAAATACATCATCCACTTCTTGTCTGAATGAGGTGTGCAGGAATTCCTGAAGCATGGCAAAGGGCAGCAGGGTCTCATTCACCTTCTCAGGGAACCATGGTGACATGCGTAACATGCATAACCTGAGACGTTCCATTTCGAATGGGAACTCGCACTGCATCCCCTAGAGGGCGCTATGGGGAAAGGTACTGTATACCCACACCACCATGCTGAAGGGATGAGTGCTTTATTGACCCAAAAGAGTCCTCAACCCTGCACCAGTAACGCAATCATAGGCCCGAGCTTCTCTAGAACGGAGGTCTCAACAGGAGAGAGGAAGCCTTACTACGTTCTTATTCAGGCCAGCATCCAAGGAGGCTCATAGAGAGCCTAACACTCAGAGCTAACTGGCCGGCGAATCTCTGGAGAGTGGCTTAAACAAACCAAAAAGAGAGGCGGCCTAGCAGCGCTCCATACTAAGGTCAGTAGCCAAAGAGGCTCCCAGAGAGCAACCTAGAATGCTACCCTACCGCCTAGCCGAGCTCTAGAAGCGGAGGCCTCAATGAAGATAACTCTCTGTAGCGAGAGGAGGCCTGACGATGCTCGCAGTAGATGACCAGGCTCTAGGATTGGAGGCCTCAGCATGACGACTCTTAAAAACAAGATAAGGCCTAACTACGACCCACATTTGGGACATCCTTTAAGGAGGCTCACAGAGAGCCTACAACTCACAGATGGTGTCCTAGTGAAGCTCTGGCGAGCGAAGGTCTCAATGAAAATAACGCTCTGTAGCAAGAGGAGGCCTGACGATGCTCGCAGTAGATGGCCAAGCTCAAGGAGTGGAGGCCTCAGCATGATGACTCTCTAAAACGAGAGAAGGCCTAACTACTCCCCACGCATAGGATACCATGCAAGGAGGCTCACAGAGAGCCGACAACCTGTTATGTTAATGACCTAAGAAAATGTTAATGACCTTAGATGACCTTTCAGATGCATTTAATCACTGTCAATCATAGCAAAGACTCAATTTAGCGGATTCACTCACAATTTTTACACTGGCGTTTGTCATTCCTTCCTTAAGAACACGGATTTGTGCTACACCACAGCCTGCAGCATCTTCACACACAGACAAAACTTACTACAGAAGTGTGAAGGGTTATTTAACCGTAATCATGAGATTTGCATAGCAGTCACGTCTCGTGCATTATAATGCCCTTTGAATGGAGCATATACACTCCTTTCGAACTGGAATCATGGCGGAATATCTTCACTTGTTCAGATGTTCACTTCACAGGGCACTTACGGTCGAATGGAACAAACATGTGAAGCGATAAGAGATGCATACAAAATGTGCAGAGCGGGGGGTCGCGAGGACCAGGATTAAGAACCGCTGTTTGTCCGGGAAAAAGAGGACGAATGGTCACTGTGATTTTTTAAAGTTATATTTAGCATGCTAACATTTACTGAGAACTTCAATTTAGTTTGTTAGTCTTGTAAGAATTTAATTACATTGAGGATAAATTTCCCACACAATTAATTCAAGTATAATTCAAGTCACTTTTATAGTGCTTTTAATTTGGATTATAGTGCTTGGAGCATGTGGGGAAAAAAAAAAAACCTGATCCTGTTAAACTCCACAAAATTAAAGCAAAACAAATAATCAGTTACTAAAATAATTTTGTTCTGCAAAAGATGAGTCTTATCCTTCTTCAGCTGTCAGTCAGTGTTCTGCTCAGTCATAACTGATGTCTGTCAGTATTCGTCTTGACAGATATCAAGCAGCACTAAGACAGTGCAGGTTAGGCAATGCAGTTTAATAACTTATTTGGCATTTAGAATAAAACTAGGAGCCCCCAGTGAGCTGAGTATTTAATCGGTGCCATCCGTAAAATGCGCAGCAATGTTTCTTCCGCAGGCAGTTTCATTAATATAACATTGGCACACTCTGTTCTAACATCTGAACCATTAGGCTTTGAGTTTGGGTAAATAAATCCGATCCGGTTGCATCACCGCCCTGACCTGTCCAAACAGCTCTAGTGCAGTCATGTTTCATATTCAGCTGTGGCTATTATCTTAATTTACAGTGAAATCTCCTTTTATTTTCTCTCCAAGTCTTTGGGGCTTCAAACAGTCAAGCAGACCTGTTATTTCACAAAGGACCATAGAGAAAGGCAGCTGTGCTACGAAATAAACCCTTCTTGGTTATTTCCAACTCTTTTAAATGACTCCTGTTGTGTAATGATTTTCAGTGGTCCATGAACCTTTTTAAAATATTTGAATTGCTTAACAAATACTATGACACTAGTTGTACATTGATAAGGGGGCCATTAGAATAGCTTTAGTAGAATCTCAATAATAATTATAAAAAAAAAATCATCCAACATTATTTATTCCTTGTGATGTTCTGCAACTTTTATGTAAAAATTAACATAACTGAATGCATTTTAATGTATTAATTTTTTTTAAGTGAAGTTGTATCAAGTGTTTTTCCAGCACTGAAACTATCTACTGTAGGCGGATTTTCTCTGCTCTCTGAAAGCTCTGATGGGTCACTTGTGGAAATTTATGGATGTGTGTCATAGAAAGTGACTTTGTAAAACTGATAACACTGATAAGATGGGTTCACCTCAGACAGCAACATGAATAACTGTCAAAGTAGAGATTATTTTAAAATTGCAATCAAATGAAGATCAATAGAAACTAGGACTAGGTATTAAAAAAAAAGAACTTTTAGAAGATACAGTATATAGCAAATCAGAGAAAGGAATTTTTTTAAAGGGTACATCTTTGTTTCTTATTTACCCCAAAACGGTTTATATTGGTTCTATAAATGTGCATATACCTAAAGTGTATATATTACTACCTTTTGAAAAGATACTGTCCCAATGACAGCTTTGCACAATTCTTTTTTTCTGAGAGTATAGTTGTTTTATTAACAACCCTGCAGTCATGACAGATTGATATTTGACAGTGAACCTAAAGATAAATGAATAAACAAAAGTCTTAAAATGAATTTTAGATGCACCTGAAACATTAGAGGTCATTTGTTATGTGAATATCTGTACACAAGTGTTTAGACTTAATGCACTCATTGCATTATCCTTCAGAATGAAAATGAGTCATGTCCTATAAATCTACTTTCTGGCACAGTAAGAAGTAATTATTGCATTTGACCCATTAAGTAATACATCACACAGGAAAGGAAACAACTAATAGCAATACCTGAACACGACTTCCATACTGGGCTTTGTACTGTCTGGAGTAAAACATAGCAGATTGCAATACACATAGAATAAAGCCAGTTAATGTTTATCTGTGTGTGTAATTCAAACAAAACACAACATATCTAACTTTATCCTCTGTGCAAAGTTTGTTTTTTGACATTTATTTAAACTTGAATATACACTAAACCTCAGAGACACCACTAAATCAGGCAAAACCTTACTGTAACTCCATGATGGCATGGCTTCTGTAACCAGAAAATTTGCTAAATGACTCAACATAACTAAACAGAGCTGGTATTGATGTCTCTGGACTGGAAAGTAATGCTAAGACAGCATCTGCAAACAGGCTTATCTTAGGATACATGCCATCAAACTTGCACACCATGCACAGAGAGTGTAGGACTAATACCATCAGTCGAGGGTTCAGTTGCACGCCTTGCACCCCAAAGCATTTGAAAACAGTCTGGTCCATTAGGACCAGAAATGGCTGAACTGGCTGCCTGGGGACTGTAATATGGGACCTTGACTCCGCTAATAACATTATCAACAAGGTCACTTTTCTTTAAAGGAACAAAGGAAATAAGTCCATTCTTCCTGATCAGAGTCGTTGTTGATGAATATTACTATTTAAACTTATAAAGCCTGCATTGTTCAACTAAACTTGAAGTAACATGAAAAAATACATTAAAAAATCAAATACATATATTTATTCAATATGTTATCAAATTGTAGATCAAATTGTTAAATAAAAATAATAATAACATTTAAATATGAAAAGAAAAAATACTACTTTAAATCAAAGAGACTTGTTCTAGCACTTGCATATCATTGCTCTTTTGTTGATTTTGATTGCTTCCATTGTCCTCATTTGTAAGTCGCTTTGGATAAAAGCGTCTGCTAAATGACTAAATGTAAATTAATGAGTCTTAATGAGTTTGCTCATAATTGTGCTTATCGAATATGATTAATTTATTTTCTTTTATGCAGTTTCTTAAGGAACTGTTGACAATCAATCCAAGAAAATATATTCGCATGTATCACATCAAATCATATCAAATCTTTAGTTGTGACTTATAATTTGCATATCACACATTTGAATGTACATCAGCAAGAAAAAAAAACAACAAAAAAAAAAAAAAAAAAAAAAAAAAAAAAAAAATAATTATATATATATATATATATATATATTGCCATATGGGGAGGAAGCGCAAGTGCTTTGTTGGTCATTTCGACACAAGGACTGATATCTGGGATCCTGTGCTTCCAGACACACAGTTAAGTGGATGCATGAGGAATGTATTTCTGAGTGACATTCTTTCAGATTTGTACATTTAATTTATCATACAGAGGTCTAGAGCTCCAACACATTTAATGCATTCCAGTGATGTTAGGAGTATTGTCATCTGAGCCTGGATCTTGTGTTTTCCTCTTTGAAACCTTCCCTCGTGAGATATGATGGAATGTCAGAAGTCTGTATAAAAGCTGTCTGTCAAAGCAAAGCAACACAGTTAAGATTTTTCAGTCATGAATAAGCTTTGAAAGCATTGGTTTGAAGTGTTGTAACATTTTATATACTATTATTACACTTTAAAATAAAACAAAAAAACAAAAATTAGTATAAATAATATATAAATAAAATATAATTTATTTATAAATTATTTATATTTATTCTTGAATTTATTTATTTATTGTATTTATTAAAAACATTACATTTATTTTTATTGAATAGATGATAGATAGATAGATAGATAGATAGATAGATAGATTAATATCAATATTTACAATATTAATTTATTATAAGAATCACAATAAACAATTCGACTAGTAAGTAATATACTTCATTAGCATAACTGGATGCCATTGCAGTTGCATGAGATTTCAAACACAGGTATATCACTAGCAGACCCAAGTTCCCGTGCGCCAGCTCTTCTCTCAACAGCTGACTGCATTATCTGACATTCTCCATCTGTAGATATCGACCAACCACAGCAATTTAATCTATGAAGCAGTGTGCCTCCTAAAGCACAACCAGGGTGTTTGGGGTGGTTGGGCAGATAAGAGGTGGTTTTGGAGCATAGCCTGCACTCCGACCTTGCCTGCACTTAACCTTATCTGCACCTGAGCTCTGACATGCATGTGTGTGGCATTGCTATAAACCTAAATGCTGGGTTGCACTGACGGTGGATTAGCAATTGCACTACAAGACTTTTGAACAGCATAACACAGATAATTCAATTCAATTCAAGTTTATTTGTATAGTGCTTTTCACGATACAAATCATTGCAAAGCAACTTTACAGCAAATTAAGTTTCTACAATATTTAGTGGTAGCTTATCAGTGGTGACTGTCAGTTAATATACATATGGCAGAAATGTACGGAAAAATAAATTAAAGATGTAATCAATTAAAGACGTAATCAAACAGACGATGAACACTATTAACAGCAATTATTATATGATGCAATCAAACTTATAGCAAAATGTGGTAGTTCTGTATGTTGTTTCAGGGTTGGCATCATCTGAGGTCCTCTGAGGGGTTGGCATCATCTCTTCTCAGGTGTTCTGGATCCAGACCGAAGCTTGTGTAATTCCTAGTTACCACGGGATGTCAATCCCGTGGCAGAAACAGAGAAACAAATAGAGACATCATTAGCGTAGCTGCTGTTCCAAACAAGCAAAATTGATTTGTTTAACCCAAACTAAAGAATAATAATGTGCATTTGATCAGATATAACTGCAGTACAAGATTATGAGATGCATTATTTGAATGCTTGATAACAGATAACAGATAACATAGAACAATAACAGCCAGATGTTCCTTTAGTCACAATGGGCAGATTTATAGGTCAGTATGAATGGAACGTCCCAGAATGCACCTGGAATTTAATGTAAAAATAGTTGTGGGGCTTTTTAATGGACATACAGTTCATAGTGTCTGTAAGGTCGCAAACTGGTTTCAAAATTAATCGACCTTCTCAGGTCCTCTTCTGGCCAAAAGTTTAAATATAGGTGTGCAGATGCAGTAGCAGAGCAGGCTATTTTTAAATCTGCCTATTCTTCTATGGCAAAGCAAAAGTCTGAAATAGCTCAGGTAAAGGTGACCCTACAGAGAGAGAGAAAAAAGATATGGTTGAAAAACTTATAAGCTGTTTGTCATCCTGTACCACATGACAATATTGCAGTAGATGCAGTAAACATTTAAATGTAAAATACATGTTTTTTGAAAGAAGTTTCTTATGCTCACCAAAGCTGCATTTATTTGATCATAAATACGGTAAAAACAGTAATACTGTGAAATATTACTATGACAGAGCTGAATTTTTAGCAGTAATTACTCCAGTCTTCAGTGTCACATGATCCTTCAGAAATCATTCTAATATGCTGATTTTGTGATTATTATTATTTTTTAAATCAATGTGGAAAACTGTTTTGCCGCTACATTTCTTAAATTTGTTTTTATTTATTTATTTTCTATTGAAACCGTGATACACTACCATTCTACAGTTTGGGGAAGTATGATGAAAAAAAATAATAATTACCCTTCAATCTCAATCAAACCCTATCAACAATATTACCCTCCATCTCAATCCAACCCTATCAACAGTATAAAAAAAACAACTTTTAAATTGAGCTCATAGTACCTCTAGATGCATGTGTTCATGGGCAAAAACAAAAACCAACAAACAATAGATTCATTGTCCTTAAAATGGCAATGATAAAGAAAATGTAATGTTTTTGATCATCTTTATTTGAAATGAAGTCATTTGTTGAGCAGTGCCTGATTTTAGTTGAGTTCATGTTTGTTTATTGGCTTTGAGACACTCTAATTGCTTTTTAAAACAATCTGATAAAGATGAATAATGATAAAGTAAATAGGAAGTGAGCATCTTTCTATCTGGCAGTCTTAGAGGGCATCGTGCCCTTGGGCAAAGTCTTGACGATGTTCCTAGCATTAAGCAGGGAGTGAGGGACTGTTAAAAGCATTGCTGCCGCATTAGAGCATATAAATGTGTCACAAACGCGAGCCGTTTTCTCCCAAAGCTGTCATCATCTTGTGCTATTAAGTGAATTTATGTGAATAACTCCACATCTTTTAATTGTTTGTGCATACTTAATACGTGACAATCAACTATAAACATGCAATTTTCCTCAGCATTAAGTGGAACGATATATGTGGTCTTGTAACATAGGTCACATTGCATTACTGTAACTCAATGTCAGGTTCACTCTATTAACCATCTGTCATAAATTTCCAGTTCATTAACTCAATCACAAATATTATCTGAAATGAAACAAAGGACGCTTTAATGCCTCTCACTTTAGTTAGATGTCTTTCCAAATTGAACAATATGCTCATATTGAGTTTGATGTACAATTACTGTAGCTTAACAATTCAGGTTATAACAACATCAGTTAGACAAGCTGTTTTGATGTGACTTTCAAAATACATCAGTCACCATTTACTCTTTTTTATTTGCCGAAAAATCGATTTAAAGTTAAAATATGAATATGCATGCAAATGACTTTAGAGTTTAATGTGAAGCTCTTCAAGAACGTGTGATTAATGTCCAGTACTTCACAAATGTTCTACTCTTGTCCCTGTGAACATTTTTCTGAAGATTTCTGCAGGTTTTCTATGGTCTTGGGTGAGCTGGGCGAGCTCTATGTGTTCAAAACCAATTTCATTTTGCAATCTTTCAAGACTTATTGAGGTCATTGTAACATGACCCTCTGCTCTGACCTCTTTCTTGGCCTATGTGGGAATTTGACCAAAAAAAGATCCGGAACAATGTCAGGGAAAGAATATGAAAAGAGTCTTTAGCCAAAAACATGGATCTATGTTATGGATGAGAGGAGATTTCATAGTTTGTGAAATCTCAAGGAATCGCTGTTTAACAAGACAAATTTATTTTCACATGAAAATGTATGCTTGCATTAAGATAAACTTGAAGCATAAACCTTCTTTTTGTATAACAGTCTGTTCTCAGTTGCATTACAAAATGTCAGTTGCATCTGTTTTGAATTGTAGCTAATTGTAGAATTGTAGTTTTTTTAAAGGAATAGTTCACCCAGAATTAAAGTCTTGTCCTTATTTTCTCACCCTCATATCGTTCAGTGCTGTATGAGCTACATTTATGATGTTTATTTGGTGTTTTTTTATCCTTTTTTTGGAGCTTGACAGCTGTGATCACTATGAACCGTCATTAAATGCCAAAAGCTGCATGCTTTCATGCTGAGCTAGAAAAAAAATAACAGCTTATGGATTTGAATTGACAGGAGGGCGAGTAAATGGTGTTCAGATATTAGTAATGAGCCAATATAGGCAGAAAAACCTGCCTGAATATTTTTGCATCCATTTGGTATTTTTTCCATTTAAGTTTATGATGTTTATGATGTCCTGACAATTTCCTGGACCATTATGGTTATTGCTCTGAAGCACATTGTTTTTAAAAGCATCATTGTAGCTGTAATCATGTAAAATAAATCCACCCAAACATCCATCTCACATCAGCTTAATCAAACAGATAAATAAAAATGTCCATATCGATATCTGGATTTTATACTAATGCATCCTGATCCCTGTGTACCTTTTAAGTGGAAACCAACCTTTCGTGATCCATCATTTATTATGATGCTCACTTTGATTTAAGCAATGCTGATATTTTCAGGTTTCATTTTGTATTAAAGGAATAGTTTACCCAAATAATCTGAAAATGTACTCACCCTCAGCCCATCCAAGATGCAGAAGAATTTGTTTCTTCATCTGAACAGATTTGGAGACATTTAGCATTATATCACTTGCTCACCATTGGATCTGTCAGAATGACAGCTGATAAAAACATCACAATAAACCACAAGACTTAAAAAAAAAAAAAAACTCCAATACATCTTAACTTTTAACTGTTGCTTCTGGCCAAAATACCAGTCCATAAACCATAATAACACATCCTTCAGTGGAAGTCCATTCCCTGTTGCCCTCTCACATCAAAATCCACTGACATAACTTTTCCACTTTATAGCTTTTTTTCCACTTATAAACAGTGTTTGTCCTGGTTCAGATGAGATGACTTTTTCAAGTATTTTTCTTGTATTTCAACTGGAAGCAATGGTTTGAATTTAAAAACATTTTGGATTTGTTTATTACAAACGCGCAGCTTTTCACTTCACATGACGTTAAAGGAGTAGTTCACTTCCAGAACCAAAATTTACACATAATGTACTCACCCCCTTGTCATCCAAGGTGTTCATGTCTTTCTTTCTTCAGTCGTAAAGAAATTATGTTTTTTGAGCAAAACATTTCAGGATTTCTCTTCATATAATGGACTTCTATGGTGCCCCCGAGTTTGAACTTCCAAAATGCAGTTTAAATGCAGCTTCAGAGGGCTCTAAATGATCCCACCCGAGGAAGAAGGGTCTTATCTAGCGAAACTATTAGTTATTTTCTAAAAAAAAAAATTACAATTTATATCATTTTTAACCTCAAACGCTCGTCTTGTCTAGCTCTGCATGAACACAGTTTTTTTCCAGTCCAAGACAGTTAGTGTGGGTCTAAAAAGTCCTGTCTCATTTTCTCCTCCAACTTCGAAATCGCCCTACATCGCTCCAGAAGTACCGACTCAGTGTATACAAAGTGAACATGCAAAGAAGATCAAATGCCCTTTACAAAAAAAACGGCAAAACAGCAATGTAACCTCCTGACTACCAGCTATGGAGTTTTGTCCACTGTAGAGGACATTATGTTTTAGCGATTTCTCTGAGACGTTACATGTCACAGCTTTACATCTGGATGTCCTGTACAGAGCACATTCAGGGCTTTTCAGAGATACCAAATGATTGGATGTTTCACCATGATCACTCCCTCTCTTTGGTCTTTAAAAATGGCTGACATTCATTTAGTGATCAAATGTAACACCCTAATGGAAATATGATACTATTTTGTAATTATCATTTAAATCTGACTAATTGACAAATTGTTTGTCATAAATCAACATCTCAGGAAAATGTTATGGGGTTTCAAATCAATTAACCGGAAAAAACTAGACAAGATGAGCGTTTTAGTTTTTTTAGAAATAACCAATCGTTTCGCTAGATAACACCCTTCTTCCTTGGCTGGGATCGTTTAGAGCCCTTTGAAGCTGCATTTAAACTGCATTTTGGAAGTTCAAACTCGGGGGCACCATAGAAGTCCATTATATGGAGAGAAATCCTGAAATGTTTTGCTCAAAAAACATAATTTCTTTACGACTGAATAAAGAAAGACATGATCAGAGGATCATCAGGAGGTGAGTACATTATCTGTACATTTTTGTTCTGGAAGTGAACTAGTCCTTTAATTGATTTACTGGAATTGTGTGGATTACCTGTGGACTATTGTGATGTTTTTATCAGTTGTTTGGACTCATTCTGACGGCAACCATTCACTGCAGAGGATCCATTGGTGAGCAAGTGATATAATCCTAAATTTCTCAAAATCTTTTCCATCAACATCTCAGGAAAATGTTATGGGGTTTCAAATCAAAATATGACTTCCTGTTATGAAACAGGACATCATTTCATACATGTCCACTGTAGAGGACACCAGGACTTAAAGCATGTTTATTATACATTTTGGGAAACACAACAAATGAATAGAGAAAAAAATATATATCAGTATTCCTATTAAATATGAGATATTATTATGAAAATCTTGCTAAAACATAATTTCTTTACGACTGAAGAAAGACATGAACATCTTGGATGACAAGGAGGTGAGTACATTATCTGTACATTTTTGTTCTGGAAGTGAACTAGTCCTTTAATTGATTTACTGGAATTGTGTGGATTACCTGTGGACTATTGTGATGTTTTTATCAGTTGTTTGGACTCATTCTGACGGCAACCATTCACTGCAGAGGATCCATTGGTGAGCAAGTGATGTAATGATAAATATCTGTTCTGATGAAGAAACAAACTCATGTACAAGGAAAAATGTAAAATTCTATCTTGTTTGTGTGAGAAATAAAAAATACTCTTTCCTTAAAATTCCAGCTTTGTCTGGAATGATTTGGTGTATTACAACACTCAACCACGTAATGGATATGGCACAAGACTAGTAAAAGTGTAGGGCTTTCCCAAGGCAGGTGTTGCTCTGTGTATATAATTTTCCATGTCCAAATCATGTCAGCAATCATCTCACTTTCGTTTATTAGGTGTTAGTACCCTCAAAAGTAGGATCCACTGGTGGACAAGTGATGTAATGCTAAAAAGTACCAAAAACATCTCTGTATGTGGAACAAAAATGCTATAAACATCTGTGCCACTACACAACGTTCTTTGTGTTTGTTTGGTCTCAGTGTTAATGTGCTGTCAGTGATGTGTCTTCACAAGCTGGGCCTTCTAGCGTGTTTTCATACCTGAATGACATCTGAGCTTTCTTGTCGGATTAATTTTAGGTGGTATTTGTTATGGTCTTAGTTGCTTGGTATGCAAGTCAAGGTGCTGTTCAGCAACCAGGTCAGTGCATGAAAGAAGCGGAAAGTGAAAGTCTATGAAAAAGGGTGTCAAGGTAATCAATGCTTGTCATTACAATGAGAAACACCTTGGGAATTTGAACAGGTAACACGACATTTTGAAGAAATGCTATTTTGAGTTTTTCAAGCCAACTGAACCTGATAAAAATAGCCTTTTTCTATGAAACACAACAACTTTTCCCCCTCTAAAACAGATCAACTTTCTCCAAACCCACAATGTTCTGGCTCAGATTGCATGTTATCTCAGTGCTTACAGGATATCCTGAAGAATAAATATCAGCATAGATAGATCATATGTCTTGTTAACCTAAAGGCGGCATTCACACATTTCTGTAGAATTACAAAAACATGATGTAATGACACATTGAAAAGATTAAAGTCAATAACATGCCCTTTCAAGGAACTCAATATCTTTGAAGTGACGTGATGTTTCAACATACAGCATGATTTAAATGAAGTATAACAATTTTCATTAACTGAACCGGTGGATGCAAACACACCACAAAGGAAAAATATTTTAAAAAGAAAAACAATTTAATGCACATCTTGATCAGCACAGTACTATATGCCTTCAACATATGACTTTACTCTTTGTGAAGTTGATTGAATATAAATTTCTGTACAGTTCCTAAATTCTCTCAAACATCAAATCAGTCATAAACAAACAGAGGAACAAATGAGCAAAAGTAATAAATAGAATGTTCTTGAAGCACTGCAGAAAATGATAGAAATGATGGCAAAGATTGCCTCACAGAACCACAAAGAGCAAGGCATACATGATTACATCGTCTTCACACATTCATTAATGTTATGGATATATTGATATGAGTCACATGTGGGCTCATGTTTTCTGACCTATTTAAACAGTGAGATAAATATATAGATTTTTTTTTTTCTGTGACGTATAAATAAATACATTTTTCTTTGTACACTTTCACATCAGTGACTAAACATAATAGAAATACCCAAAAAAAGATCACATATTGACATTGTTGTCACAAATACAGCTACAGAGCTTGTACTTGTTCGGACCTTTTGTACATTTCACAACTTTGGAAGAACTTCTTCACAACTTCTAAAAAAAAGAGAGAAAATAAACTTTGCAAAAATATATTTCTGAATCAGTATTTTTGTGTGTTGTTTTCCAGTAAAAAAACGTTATCATCTTTAAAACAAGGTAAATTTACTTAAAATTAAATTTACTTAATTATATATATATATATATATATATATATATATATATATATATACATTTTTTATTTTTTTTTGTAATATATTTTAAACCTCACTATGTCTTGTTACATTTATTCTTAAAACAAGAAGAACAATATTACACAATTAAATTTTTCAAGTAAACTTACGTTTTAAATGTATTAAATACTTTACTGGAAAACAAGACTAAAATAGTGACACAGAAAATGATTTTCAGTGAATAAAGAAACAATAACAAGCACAGACACCAGTGTTGCATCTCATAGATACAGAAAATTAAACCAGGGCTCACCAACACAGAAATGACAACACCAATAGAAATGACTGAACTAATACTGAAACCATACAATTCCAGCTGAAGGATGGCGGCCAACAAATCTGATACAGACACTGACCTTACCAAGAATGGTGAGTCTGGACATTTTTATCTTTGAACAGAAGGTATCGGAGTTATATGCACAGAGATGAAATGATAATTCATAAGCAGAGACTGTGTTTCCAGGCCTTCTTCTGAGGCACGTTGGAGGAGCACACTGTGTATGCTGTACAGTACTTTGGAATATCGCATATGTTGGAGGGAATGGAGAATGGTAGTTTGCTTTGGAATGCTGACTGCTGTCTGAAGGTCACATGACCCACAAACATAAGCCAAAGGGAAAGAGTGATACAAATCAAATGATTACTAAACAGTAAAACTACACACAAGCTACAAAACCCACACATCACTATTATCATTTGTGTTCTAAAGCTGAAGTGTGTCATCTATGTGCCTCTAGTGGTTGCTAAGGTGTTCTGAGTAATTTAAAGGAATAGTCCATCAAAAAATGATGTATTATTTATGGGTTATTTGACTTGTATTATGGCCAGAAGCAATGGTTTACAGTTAAAATGCCTTAATGATGAATTTGTTTATTACAAGCATGCAGCTTTTCACTTCACAAGACATTAATTGATGGACTGGAGTGGTGTGGGTTACTTGTGGATTATTGTGATGTTTTTATCTGCTGTTTGGACTCTCATTCTGACGGCACCCATTCACTGCAGAGGATCCATTGGTGGGCAAGCGATGTGATGCTAAACTTCTCCAAATCTGTTCAGATGAAGAAACAAACTAATTTCTTTCAACACAATGTCATGTGGTTGCTAGGGAGTTCTGGGCGGTTGCTAGGTTGTTGCTTACTGGCCTAAGTCGAAAGAGGTATGGCTCGGGTATCTTCTTTAATCTAAGTCTACTGGATTTTTCACTCATTTTATCGCCTGCTAAGAGAAAATCAAGAATCTGGTCTTCTAGAAAACTAACAGCACACCAGGTAGCCGCACCTGAAATTCACTGGTTGAATCAAATTGGCTCAAGCAAACAGAAATTGTTCACAGAGCCATAGTGTTACATTTGTCTGCATATTAAAATGGCACACATTTACACACTTCAACTTTAAAGAACAGTCTGATATAATATATCCTGTTCTGAGAAAGCGCATATTACACTCTTAAATATAAAGGTCCATTTTGAACCATTAGGCCATAAAGAACAATTTCGTGTTTCAGTGAACAGTTCTTAAAACAACCCTTTTTTCTTAATGTGATGAACATTAGAATAATCTGACAAACACTTCTACTATAAAGAACCTTTTGTGAAATGGAAAGGTTCCATGGATGTTAAAGGTTCTTCTTGGAACCACAGATGCCAATAAGGAACCTTTATTTTTAAAAGTGCAGTTAAACCATCAATTTGCATCTAATGCCACTGAATGTAGTAAAATGGTGTCGCTACTTCCCAGCACTTACTGATGAATGATTTGTAAATAATATATATGTGACACTGGATTATGTTTTTATGTGGTACATGAAAGGTTTAGATACTGTTAGACACTGCAAGCACTAGAATATGGTTTGACTATATTCTAGTATATTCTATATTCTAGAACTAACACCTAATTCACTAGATATGTCACTAATTTAGCTCTTCAGGAGGATAATATATTGTAATATTATTTAATGTTGTATAGACTGTACCTTTGTGCTCTAGACGGCATTTTTGCTAGTAGCCCCACAGGTTTGTATATGATATGAACATTTGAGCTGTTTACTATTAAAGTGCTATAAATAGTGAGGCAAATGCTGATGGAGTGTGTCTGAGCAGTGCTGTGAATGTCTTCAGGCCTACGATGCTAAATCAGATCCCTCAGGTGACGTGATTCCACATGTACCAGCAAACAGATCTGTTCAACATAAATAGTAATCTAAGCTTCTCTCATTTCTGTCCACATCACAGCCGTCACTGTCTGTGGAGTTTTGCTATTCAGCATCCAGCTATTCTTAGTTTCTCTATTTTCATTTCATGGTTTTCTGGAATACATGATTCTGATTGGTCAATTGCAGTCAGACTGACCACTAAACTGCACATTTAACCATTGTCCCTGAAAACCTCCGCAGACTCTTTCTTCTGACATAATCAAATAATTTCAACTCAAATCAATATTTCATATCCATTTATGCATTTAAATGATAGGCAGCGGTCTAATAAGTGGAATAATGTACAGTCAGATGGACATCATCTCAAAATAAACCCCTTAATGACCAGCTGACTGTATATTATCTCCTGATATATTTTTGTCCTCTGGTATATTGTGCTGTGAGAGAGTCTTGATTGAAAATTTAGTGGCATGCCAGTAAATCGATGGGGTGATTTGTTTCATTTTTGTAATCTGATCTTCCTTTGCTGCTGCAATTTGAGATAAACTTTGACAGGCCATTTTACAGGCTTGAAAAAATGAGTAACTACAGACAAAGACAACATCCATATCTGGTTTGAAATCCTTATAAATCTCATTCTAAATGGTTAGATCAGATTTCAGACTTTTTAATCATTATCTGGGGTGCTGCATTAAATACACACTATACTGTTCAAAAGTTTGGGGTCAGTGAGATTTTTAAATGTTTTTGAAAGATGTTACAAACTGTAATATTGTGAAATATTATTACAGTTTAAAATAACTGTATTCTATTTGAATAGATTTCAAAATGTAATTTATTCCTGTGAAGGCAAAATTGTTACTTCAGTCTTCAGTGTCACATGATCCTTTAGAAATCCTTCTAATATGCACCAGGCTCAAGAAACATTTCTTAATATTGTCAATGTTGAAAGCAGTTGTGTTGCTTAATATTTTTGTAGAAACTGTGATGCCTTTTTTAGGATTCTTTGATGAATAGGACGTTTAATAAACAGCATTTGTTTTAAATTAGAATATTTTGTAACAACATAAATTGTCATTCTGTATATCAATTTAATGCATCCTTGCTGAATAAAAGCATTCATTAAAACATCTTACAGACCACAAACTTTTGTATATCATTCAAAATACTCAGTATTGTTTGGAACTGTGTCAGAATATACTCTCTCATTTTTTCCTCATATAGTGAGATATAAAAGCCTTCACTATGTAGTGAACAGTGAACAAACAGGTGGTTTTGTACACAGAATATGCATGAATGGCTAAAATGCCCACCACTAGTGTTTTCTCAAGTTCAGCACAGTGGCAAGATGTCATGACAGACATGTTCAGAGGCAAAATTTCTACCTTCTGCCCTCTCTTTCCACTAACAACTGCTGGCATCCGGATATTTACTACATTGTCAGAACAAACAGATCAGATTTCACTGTAAAATGACTGTGCACAGACTAAAAATAGATTTAAAAACCAAACAAAGCCTTAGTCCTAAACTTAGTAGCGACACTAAAATGAACCTTGTGTTTCAGTTTACTAGCAGTGACACGAGCTTGGTCCTCAGTTTGTCAGGTATACACAATGCTATATGGTAATTCACAAACTTCACAATGCTAGCCATCCTATATATACACAACTAGATGTCTAACTCGAATATATGGTGCTACTGGACATGTACACAACAAGCATGACTGAATGTGGAATCTGCTGAAGCCTTTACAAATGATTCTCGCACAAGTACTTCAGTAAGGTCAGAAGAGCACAGAGGCAAAGATGAAGGTCCTGAGTCAGTTTTTTTTTAAACAACCTTGCTCTCCCTATCAGATGTGTTTGATTGGATGTATGAGCAGAAATGCTAAATCTGTGCTGAATCAGCAGTGAGTGGTCACAGGACTCGGTCATTGGCGGCTCAGCTTAGCGAGGGTTTTAACACATGGATGGAGGTTAAATGACCCAACGTGAGGCATGCAGATCTCTCTTGACTCTAATGATATAGAAGCAGATTTTGCTGAGGTAATTCTTCTGGCCTGATTCTGTTGGGATTTGAATTGAGAAGCTGGTCCTGGAAAACACAAAAATGCACTATTCGTCTATTTTTCTAATTTACTTCCATACAGAACAGCTGTCCAAAGAAACTAGGGAAAAAAATGGTCCACAAATGACACGGTGACTTCCCTGCTCTCCATATAATTTCCTGCCCACACCTGTAACACCATTAGCAATGTAAATGTTGAAATGCACCTTGTTTCATAGAAATAACTGACATTTTAAAAAGGGATAGTTCACCCAAAATGAAACCTGTCATCATTTACTCACCCTCATGATGTTCTGAATTTCTTTGGAATTTCTTTCTTCCTTGAAGCACAAATTTATTCACATCTGTGAACATATCATTTTTGAGTTAAATCTTTTCAGTGAATCAGCTGACCGAGTTCACAAAACCAGTCTGTGAATAAAAGAATCATTCTCAAATCAAACTGATTCAATTCAACTCATTGATTCAGTGATCCGGTTTGTTGCAGTTCTCAAGTGAATAGCTTACTGAAGTGGAAGATTACTAAAGCATCCAGCTGCACTACCGTTCAAAAATATTTAATGCTTTTGAAAGAAGTGTCTAATGCTTGCCAAGTCTGAATTTATTTGATCAAATTATTACAAAATAAAGAAAAAAATTTGATTTTAAAATGTAATTTATTTCTGTGATGCAAAGCTACATTTTCATTACTCCAGTTTTCAGTGTCACACGATCCTTTTGAAATCATGCAAATATGCTGATTTGCTGCTCAAGGAACATTTCTTATTATCAACATTATAAAGAGTTCTACTGCCTATTATTTTTGTGGAACTGTGATACTTTTTTATTAGCATTGTTTGACGAATAGAAAGTTCAAAAGAACATCATTTATTTGAAATATCATGTTTTGTATGTATTTACGGACACTTTTGATCAATTTAATGCACCCTTACCGCATACAAGTATTGATTTCTTAAAAAAAAAAAATCTTACTGAACATTTGAACGGTGGTGTACATTCTTCAAAATTTCTCCTTTTGTGTTTGTTGGACGTAATAAAGTCATACTATTTTGGATCAACATGAGTAAACGATGACAGAATTGTCATTTTGGGTGAACTATCACTATAAGGCAACAAAAACTACCCACAGCATCCAGTCGCGTGTGATTAGAATTAGTCTTTTTGGAAAAGTCTTCAGAATCCAAATTCGCAAGTATTTTGTACTATGATCATCTCGTAAAACTGCTTGATAACTGGGAATTTATATAAAACTGTGCATGGAAAGGAGAGCTGGAGTGGTTAATTGAAATACATTCAATCGCCCGCTTGGCTGAGGCTCCAAATACAGGATAAAATCAAAATCCTTTCTTTGTTCTGTGATAAACCCCTTATTTAAAAGATTGTGTTATGTTTTTAGCATCGGAGCGTACCGTCTTCTACCTTAGCCTTTCATGATGTTGTTTCCTTTCCTGTGAGCTTCCTTCCTCTTTTTCCCCAGGGTTTAGATATACTGCATCCTTGAGTCCCAGGATGCAAACAGGCTTAGAGAGCATTAACACGTACCTTTCATCTTTCTAAAAACGGTTTAGAGTTTTCACACTCGCACTGCATGATATACACAGCAATAGATGTACTCATCATATCAAAGCAAAAAGTGCCCATGTTGAATGAGGTTGCTCACAGGAAATTTATGACAATCAGAGGGAACTATTACTAGCTGCAACCAAGTGGGCAATAAAGAGCAGCGAGTGAAGAGTAAGAAAAAGTATAAGGGTCACAATCTGGGGTGTGTTTCCCAAAAGCATCGTTAGCTAACTCTGGTCGTTAGTTCCATTGAACTCTATTGGTAACGACGGAACTTGCGACCATAGTTGTTTTTGGGAAACGCACCCCTGAACATCTCAGAGAAAACACCATACATTTGTCTCCAATGTATCCAGTTAAAAGATTCAATCACAATAATGAAAGTTCACATTGAGATCTGTCAAAGATATTGTTTGTTTTCCGATTGGATTTTTTTTTTCTCTGATTATGTCATTTTGTTTTAAAACTCCTAAAACTATTGCACTATATGGCCAAAAGCTTGAGGACACATGAACACTGAACCCATATGTGATTTCTAAGCAATTAATTTCAAAACTATTGGCATCAATAAGGAGTTTATCCTGCAGCTTCCACTCTTCAGGGAAGGTTTCCAATTGACGTAGGAATATGGATTTGGTCCCATTCAGATGCATGTATGGCTCACAGTCGCAATACTTTTGGCCATGTAGTGTACATTCCATTTTATCCAACTCCGATAGTTCTGGAAACAAGTTAGGAATAAACTGAGCTCTCCAATCAGAGAAGACTCAAAATCAGGAGGAGAGGATGCAACATTTAACTCTATTGTCTCTTGAAAAAATACGCTCTGCCAGTATTTATCAACTTTTTGTGTGTGTGTCAGGGTCCTCCCACGGTCACCCATCGCTGTCTGAGACCACCAATGCTCTAATCTGTTTCTGAAACAGTTTTTTCCTCTGTGTTTGGCAGGTGGACCTCATAATCTGTGTACATTGCCACCCTTCATCTGTGTTTCAGCTGAGGATCATACCCTGTTTGGCCCATAGCTGTTATCCCTGGGTTTTGCAGAGGACGTGGATAGTTAGCTGAGGACAGAAAGAGCAGGAGCAGAAGAAACGGGGACGGATGCTTCGCTTCGGTTATGGTCAGATGGCCGACGACTGCTTGATGCTGTGGAAACTGACCCGTGTTGGAGAGGTGGGAATAGACATGGCCCGTGCCACCCGTGCCCGAATGGAGTGCTTATCCTGCCAGCGATGCCACCGCTTACGGACAGCTGAACGTACCTACAGACATAGAAAGAGACGTTACTAATGATATTAATAATTGAATGTAGCTCAACTGCACAAGCTACCCTAAAAAAGAAGTTAGCTTCAGTACAAGTTAGTAACAAAATGTATAGCTTAATCCATATATGAGGGGGAATATAATTTAAATGAGATATTTATCAAATGAGCAGTATTTATCTGTCACACACACACACACACACACACACACACACACACACACACACACACACACACACACAAATC
>NW_015544136.1:551401-557160 GCF_001515605.1 Sinocyclocheilus anshuiensis | reverse complement strand
CAAATCAATTTAGGATATCAATTATGGTGTCAGCATTAAACCTAGTACACATAAATGAACACCAAACACAATACAACTAAAATATAACATTTTAAATATATAGTTGTCAATGTTTATCTGTATTCTTGTAGTTTTGTTTGTATAACAGCAAGTAGAATAAGGTCATGTAGAATAAGGCATTAATATGTGCTTAATTAGTGCTTAATAAGCAACTAGTTAAGAGAAACTAACCTAACCTAAAATAAAGTGTTACTTTTTTTTTTTTGTAGCTCTGAATACCCAGTCAAATAAGGTGGAAATTAAAGACAAATGACATAAATATGGACAGACAAATTAGAAATATGTGGTTTAAACAAAACATGATTTTAAAAGTGACTTTAAAAGAGTGATTAGATCTCACTAGTGTATAGTTCTGCCAGTCATTTGTCAAACATGTCAACAAAGAGCAGCATGTATTTTCTGTCAAACACGTCACCTGTCATGCTACTGGTCCTCACTAGAGTTTAATTTACATTAACCTTGTCAGGTATCCTACTATGCTTTAAAATAATAGGTAAGAGAAATAATTTTTTTACAAAGTTTTTTTTCAAACCTCTGTTCCTGTTTAAATTTAATAAACACATCAACATTTCTAATAAATTACTGAAAAATGTTGTATCTTGTGTTATCTTTGTTCAAAAATATTTAATGAAAAATAAATGTATTTCTGAAATATTAAAAAGTTGTTTCTAAAAAAAATGTTGTTAGTTAAAATGTTGGCAAGAAAAATAAAATTAAAAAAGAAAAGCATCATACATCATGCACATAACAATCCCACACGTAGCATCTCAATATAACTCATCTTCATTGCAAAGAGTAATATTAACAAGACTAATAATTGACCTTTCCCATACATAGTGTGAGAGAGAAAGTGTGAGAACAGGTGTGTATGTGTGGGCAGATGCATGTGTGTGTGTGTGTGTGTCAGTGTGTGTGTGTGTGACAGGGAAAGAAAAAATAAATACATATCCGTGTGGGCACATGTTTGAACGACTGCAAAATTAAGTGTGTATGAGGAGCATCTACGTCAGAGAAAAGCAGTTTAATTTACAGCGGACAGTGAGAGAGAATACTATGGAGAAAGTGGGTGATTAAGAGAGAGGGTGGTGATATATATTACAATATTTTATACAAAGGACCACTAGAGAAAATGCTTCAATAATAATAATAATAATAATAATAATAAATCTTTCACATTTTGAGTGAAAGGAAAAAAGAAAGATATATAAAAATATATATTTAAATATACAATGGCAGATTTTCAATGTCGTTTACACTGCATATACCATCTGAAGAGGGAGGGTTTATATTCTACATATATGAAGATTGTATTGAGCTTGTATATATTTTACACTGAACTGAGAGCAGTTTAGCTGCTTTGCTAATGGATCATATCTGGATTTAGAGCGGCAGGACTGGTCAAAGGTCGGCAGTAAAGCTCTGCTCCCAGCAAAAAACATCTGAACATCAAATCATTAGCATTTAAATCGCATCAGTGTGATATATGCCACCAATGAAAAGCTACATAATTTGCATAATCAGCGTTCTATCATGGCAACCAGGGAGTTCTCTCCTTAGCAACCAAACCTATGCCATTTCCTTAAGCTGTGCTGTCAGCAAAGGTTGAAATTGTTACAGTCCTTTGACAACTAAAATGTCAAATACAATTTAAAAATGGGGGAAATAAACCAGAAGCCTGTGGTCATATGAGAAAAACCTGGACCGCATTAGACAGTAATTCGGAGGGGGCCGTTTCACTGAATCAGTCTGTCTGCTCTCTGAAAGACTGTAAAAGGCCTCGCTCCCCCCAAATCAATGAGATGGATGTCGGAGAAAACATTTAAACCTCCTGTCTATCTCCACCTCATTCAATACACTTTGTAGGGTGCCTGTCTTTGAAGTGGTCAGCGGAGAAATAGGAATCTGCGGTCCAATGCGCTATGGACAGCGTACGGCTTCCACGCCTGTTGCTCTCTTGCCAGATTAAGTTTTGATTCAAAATCACCAAAGCTTGTATCAACAATGCTGACCAGTAAACACTTCACAAGCCATTGAAGCAGAAAAAAAAAAAACAAGAATTCAAATCCCTGTGATTCAAGTTCAAGAGCTGAAGGATGCTATATTGAATAAATTTGTATACATAATACAGTATACATAAACATTCACGTAGATATACATTATTTTATTTTGTTTACCTACAATAATTATGTCACGTAATTATCAAAGAAGTTTCATTCAAAATATTCTCAACTTAAAACTCTGAGTAGCCACAGTTTGAATAGGCAGGAAATAGTTGCTGGCAGCCCATGACACAGAATGAACAGTTGCCCATGCCCAAGAGGGTCAAAGGTTAGTCTCCACAGTAGATCAGAAGTGAACAGCAAAGCTCTGGTGCTGTATGTAATTAACCTTGGGGGTTGTGTCAAGTGGGGGGTTTAGAAGATGAGTCCGGGAGGTCAAACTCATGCCAAGCGATCAAACATCAATCTAGAGAAAAAACTTCTGACTTTGCTCTAAGAGCTTGACTCTCTCTTTTTCTCTATTTCTCTAAAAGCGTAAAACCCCTTGGGTCAGTGACTGCTGACACTTAAAGCAATGTTTGAAATACAGCTTTCAGAGTATTTGCTGAAAATAATCCCCGACATTCACTTTTTCTTTCAGCTCACACAAACATGAAATTCTAACTGTGGTTTCCTAAGTACATAATTGTAACTGAGGCAGTAAAGACTGAGAATATTTCATAGCTGCTTACCATCTATATATTTAATCATAAAAATGTATGTATTTAAAATCACAGTATCTATATTTCTTTTCAACCATTCCTTCTAAATTAGCATTTGCTTGTCAAAGCCAAGCTCAATTGACCTTCCAAGAGATAGTCGATCAAATCGCTGCACTCATTTGTCTGTCAAGCTTACTGAACTGTCTTTGACATACGAACCTCCTTTTTGACTAATTCCCAGCATTATGTTGGTCTTGTTATGATACGTGTCATTAAGATACTAGGTAACCACAATGGAGTTTTGTTCGTTCCTGAAACCAGCCACTAATCTTGAAAAATGCACATATTGTATCAGACTCTATTTTTCATCTTCTAATGTTATATTTAGTGTTTCAACATAACAACTGGACACAAACGCTAATGCTTTCTGTTTTTTTTTGTACAAAGATTAACTGCATTTTAAACAATTTATTACAAAATCATCTGGTACATCAGCAAAAGTGCAAACTCATGACGGAATTTTGTTTGACAGACATAAATAGAGTAGCCATGCTTTAAAAAGAGGTAGGCCTGGTTATGTAATTGCTGTTATATATTCAATTATTACAGCTACGCTCAAACTTCACTGATTCTCATGTATATTGTGACTCGACAGGTTTAAATCGTGAATACAATTTCAAGAATTTCTGTGAATAAAGACTTAAATTTTGGTCTGTTTCTCTCTTATAGCAACTTCAGAAGTCGTGTGGACCTTTTTTTGTCCTTATACTGGAGCCTGAAAGTGTGAATAAACACACATTTTTATTGCATGCAAAAGAAAAACATGTGGACCGTGTACACTGTGTACAAGTTTGGAACAACGATGATGAAATTGTAATTTTTGGTTAAACTATCCTTTTAAAAAGTTTTAACTGGTAATCAAATTAAAAAAACTATGATGCAACACATTGAGAGAAAGTGAGCGAATAACCTTCTGCCTGAAAGAAAGCGCTTTATTGCACTTTCAAGCCAGATAATTTCTCTGTTGTCCTTTGACTTTCAGTGACAAGTGTTTGTTATTTCAGCTGTAATTTAGTACCACAGGCTTTTTAGTTCTGAACATATTTGCATTGCCACATTGGAGCCAAATGTACCTTTAGAAGTAGCATAATGCCGATGACATTGGTATTTTTTTTTTGGAGGTCTTGCTTCTGACATTGCGGTGTCCCTTTCATATGTACCGGGAACAGATCAATGCTATCGCTTTGACTTAAGCAATACTGTACGCTCTGCTTTGCTTGTGTATTCTGATATCTGTCTGTGATTGAGGGTGACCTCAGATCAAGCCCCACACTTTCCTGCTTGCCTTGAACTTGTTCACGGCCTAAAATAAGCCCAGACGGATCCCATCCTAGATCCTTTTACAGCACCTGTAAGCGTGTTCACTTAGGGGTACAACATGATACGTAAGATGTGCTTGCATTTTCGATCTGGGAAAGACTCTAAAGAGGAACATTTTGGCTGGAAATTCCCAAAGGTTTACTGTCCTTTTCAAAGGGCATGTAATACAAGTCAGATTTAGACCTCGCAGGAATGAATATTTTATGAGCGGGGTCGGTTTTTATAGTTATTGACTGCAAAAAGGGTGGTTTTAAGGTGGTTTTTCCAAGAGGGTCTCGATGTGATTCTTTTTTTGGCCGGGTCTCACTGGACAGCCATGGCTGAAGAAATCTGAATTGCCCAAATTACTCAGACTATTTGCATTGCACTTCAAAGAACAGACCCATAACTTTAGTAGAGCTGTGCTCCTAAAAGTCAGAAGTAGAGGGCATATTTGTGCAAAAAGGATGGAAACAGAAGAAGAACATCAGGAAAAGAGCTTTCTTACCTCACTGTTCAAAAAGCAGTAGAACACTGACACAAAAAAGCCCTGTAAAGAGGACAAGAGAATGAGAAACAGTTAAATAAGAAATAAAAAAATTCTAAATAACACTCAAATTTAATTTAAAGCAATTCTGTAAAGTCAACATAAAACAGGATTCACAAGCCATTTATCTCTTTATTTTAAGGTCCAATTTTCACTATTAGCATGCATATTAGCATATTGGCTGTTTATTAGTACTTATAAAGCACATATCAATGCCTTAACAGCTACCTTAATAACTATTCATAAACAGCCAATTAGGACTTAATTGAGGGGAAACTCTTAGTTAATAGTGAATATGTGTTCCCTATTCTAAAGTGCTATCGTATTTTCAAGTGAAATAGGATATTCAATGTGACAAATGGAACAAATGGAAGTGATTTCAACCCTGCTACAGTTATTAGCTGTCAATCACAAATTAATCAATTCTCAAATCATTTTAATGCTGCTTGTGTCTGGGTTACATTAACAAAACACAAGTGTGTCAAATAGCTGATGCTGAAAGCAAAAATCTAATTTCTGCATAACCTTCAAAAGGGAAATCTGTGCCAATTATATCACAGAAAAAAAAAACACTTGTATAATACATAGCCTATCAAGAAATAAATAAATAATAAAAACAATTTAAATATCATATGTACTGTATATGATTTAGTATATGATTTAGTAAGTGAAACAATCATCAACATCTCCCTTCTCACTCTAATTCATCATGATGTGAAATGCATAGATTTATCTGAGACTTATCTAACCCTCTAGACAATTTCTAATAAATGAAATTTAAGTAAACCAATAAACGATTTTGCTGTTGCTACGGTTACTTAACATCCTGATGGTCATTTTAAACTCTTTTTTCTGGAAAGGCATTTTGCTGAGGAAACTGTAAAACCTCTGATTATGCCCACAGTAAAATCATTTTTTATAATTTTTTTCCACCCATGAAAAATATAAATTTTAAAAGCTAATTAATAATCTTTTTTAGACATTAACAGTTAAATTAATAATCTTGATTTTATAAGGAAAAGTGTTCTTTGTCTAACTACAACAGTGAAATGGATATAGATAGAACCACTATAGACAATATTGCAGTTGTCA
>NW_015544136.1:548122-550756 GCF_001515605.1 Sinocyclocheilus anshuiensis | reverse complement strand
TATTTATTAATGATTTTACATTTTTTTATTAGTTTGATCAGGATTGTTCCAAAACTAACCAAAACAATCTGTTTGCATTAAACCGTTTAACATACATTAAATTTTCCCCACAAATGAACTGACATTCCCATGAGGAATCGGACAGATGTGGAGGCAGATGAATCCGTAGAAAACATGGCTTCAACATGCGTGAGAGACCACCGTGTCATGCCAGGAAGCAAATGGTGCAAAACGGGACAGAATTGACCTTGTGTGCATCGGATGACATTGTGGACTGTGAGAAATGTACCACAAGGAAATTCTAAACATGTGGGTGAGGTTTAACAGAACACTAAACCTCAAAACACACACATTTCGTCGTGCAAACGACTATTTTTTTTTTTGCAAAAACAATAACTGCTTCCTTTAGTGAAGCAGCTTCTGGGGTGAAAACACTGAACAGCTGCACCACTTTAATATGTGATGTTTAAGCACCTGCAATCCAGTTTAAGCAAGCACTAAATGCACTTAAATACACAGTGCCATATTTAGATTCAGTGACTGTCATTATTTTCAATGCAAATCAGGCTTATTATACAATGTGCCTTGTTGACAAACCTCAGCACTTTTGTAAAAGACAGCATGTGCAAATAACTCTATCAGTGGGTGCAATTTATTCTTAGTGAATTTCCACCTCTAAGTTGTAAAGATTAGTTTCGGATCTGCTTTAACACAATTAATCAGGGTTAAAACTGTGTTGGCTGCAACCTGATCTCATGAAGAAAACAGACCTGTGGGAACGTTTTTGAAATGCGTACCAATAAGTATATATCACTGCAGTTTCCAACAGAAATGAACACTAGAGGCAGTAAAACAGCAAGCACTTTTAATCGTTTTTGTACACAGTTTTGGACTGCGTCACTTAACCAGCTCCACTTTTCGATTTCTGGCATTAACAAGCTTACTCGGTAGGTCAGCTGGCACGGAATTTGATTTAGGATACGGAATCCTTGGGCACGAATCCTGTGAAAAACATGACTCACGATAAAAGAGCTCAAAGATGAGAGATCGAAAAACAAGCTAAAATTGCATGATTGCGTTTTTATGTCATATTCGCTTTTGTTCATACTATCGGTTAGGTTTAAGTGTAGTGCAGATGGTACGTTATTTTAAAACGTCATGGGGCATTATAGTTATAGTGCCAATCAACGGACATTTCAAGTCAGAACTGCGGTGACACGTACAAAACCAACGTTTCATGTACATTCATCTGTTCCGGGGAAAAAACTAAAACACTCTTTTAGCGCCACTTAGTGGATATTTCATACCGAATATGTCACGAAACATACATGGTGCTACGTATTTCGCATCTTGCAAAAAACGGTAGGTTTTCATCATGAGACTGGGCTGGTTTACTCACCTGAAAGGACTCTAGGAAAGAGTTGAAGTAGATGAAGACAATCTGTGAGATCTCATCCTCGCCAGGGTTGACGAAGAACAGCATGTATGTGATGCCCAGCAGTGGCAGAAGAACCAGTGTGGCCTTTACTGCTTTCCTGTGAGAGTCAGAGATATAGAGATGATAATACAGAAGCCAAAAAGAAATAAAAGTAATGTCTTCAGAAATTACAATAATAAAAGCTCAACTAATTTATGCACTACTACAGGGTAAAAAAAGATAGGGTAACACTTTATTTTAAGGTGTCCTTGTTACACGTTACATGTACTTACTATTATAATAACAAATAGTTATTCTTAATTACATGCAAGTAACCCTAATGTCATGGTGCGGAGTGAGAAACGCATGACGAAGACTAGGATGAATGCAAACAGTCTTTAATATAATCCACACCAAAAGAATCCACAGAAGGTAGGCAGTAGCACACGCACAACTCATCTTTAACACTGGACAAAGACAGAATGCACAGACTTGACTAAATATAGGGGAGCTTGATGAGGGACAGACCGTTGAGGAGGATGAACTAATAATAACATAACAAAAACAGGAACATAACCAAATATGGGCACACAAGGAACTAACTAATGAAAGAGAGACAGAAACAGGGTCAATGAACACATGAGGGATGAAAACACAACAAAATGTCCGAAGGGGTGTGACAGTTCGCCCCCTTTCCGGAAGGCGTGACCTCGCGCCACAGGAAGAAAGGGTGGGACGGAGGGGGACTTAGGAGTGGATGTGGGATGGTGACAGGGGATGGTGCTAGGCTGGCAGGAAGGCAGGCAGACAACCCAGGTGGAGGTTTGGGCGGAGGACGGACTCCCCGGAGGAGGATGGTGAACAGAGTCCAGGGTGGAGACAAAGGAGGGAGGAGCCATGGAGGAAATAGGAGGAGCCAGGGAGAAGACAGGAGGGACTTGGAGCAGGAGGAGCCAGGGGGGACCCAGGCCGCAGCCATGAAGGCGACGCACGGTGGAGCCGACGGAGGGTGGAGCCATGGTGGAGGAAGAGAATGTTAATAAATGATATAGCCAAGAATCCAATGGAGACTGGCAGACCTGTGGCCATCCCACCGCACAGATGGTGGGCTGAGGTTGAGCTGAGGGGCTGACAGGGGACCGCGGAGGCGATGGTGAGGACTGGTGCAGAGGTGGTGGGAGAGGGAGGCTGGGCGGGAGTTCAGGATGATCGCACAC
>NW_015544136.1:543687-547316 GCF_001515605.1 Sinocyclocheilus anshuiensis | reverse complement strand
AAAAAAAGATAGGGTAACACTTTATTTTAAGGTGTCCTTGTTACACGTTACATGTACTTACTATTATAATAACAAATAGTTATTCTTAATTACATGCAAGTAACCCTAATGTCATGGTGCGGAGTGAGAAACGCATGACGAAGACTAGGATGAATGCAAACAGTCTTTAATATAATCCACACCAAAAGAATCCACAGAAGGTAGGCAGTAGCACACGCACAACTCATCTTTAACACTGGACAAAGACAGAATGCACAGACTTGACTAAATATAGGGGAGCTTGATGAGGGACAGACCGTTGAGGAGGATGAACTAATAATAAAACAGGAACAACAGGAACATAACCAAATATGGGCACACAAGGAACTAACTAATGAAAGAGAGACAGAAATGAACACATGGAACACATGAGGGATGAAAACACAACAAAACGTCCAAAGGGGTGTGACAGTTTGCCCCCTCCCGGGAGGCGTGACTTCACGCCGCAGAGAAAAAGGGAGGGATGGAGGGGGACTTAGGAGGAGGACAAAGGAGTGGATGTAGGATGGAGACGGGGGATGGCAAAGGGCTGGCAGGAGGAGGTTCAGGAGGTGGCCGGATGACCGGGAGGAGGACGACCAACAGAGAGCCCCAGGCCGCAGCCATAATGGCTGCCCACGGTGGAGCCGATGGAGGGAGGAGCCATGGTGGAGGAAGGACTGACGACTCCAGGGGGACGACCGATGGCAGCGGAGCAGGTGGAGGAGGAGCCCGAGGCGGAGGCGATGGAGGCAGGAGCGACTGAGTACCAAGGTGGAGCCGAAGGGAAGGAGGAGCCTGACAGAGCTGGAGGGACGGAGGGATGAGGCGTAGCCGGAGGAGTGGAGTCCCGAGGCGGCGGATGGTCGATGACAGACCGAGGCGGAGCCGGAGGGACAAGGGAGCCCGGCGGAGCCAGTGGACTGATGGGCCACGGCGGAGAGGAGGGAGCTAGGATCCATGGTGGAGCTGCTGGGTCGAAGGCCACGACGCTGATGGAGACTGGCAGACCCATGGCGAATCCAGCGCACAGATGGTGGGCTGAGGGTGAGCAGAGGGGCTGACAGGAGCCAGCGGTGGCGGAGCTGAAACAGCAGGGATGACAGGAAGAGGCAGGAAAGGGAGGGTGGATGGGAGTTCAGGATGCTCAGGGGGTTTAGGAACGGTGTGTGCTGCCCACACACACCACAAGGCTACTTCCACCACCGTGAGCGCCAGCGACAGGGGAACGACCTCCGTGGTCATTATCGCACTGGCAGACAGTTCAGGGCAAACAGACATTTCAGGGCAGACAGATAATTCTGGGCAGGCAGATAATTCGGCACAGACAAATAATTCAGGGCAGGCAGAAAGTTCAGATGAAGGCGGAAGAAGAGGGGGCATGTCTGTATATATATTCGAATTACAGTCCAATGAGCTCAGCTCACCCTCAGCCATGGTGCAGTGGGCGGAGCTTCCCTCCATGCTCTCACTGTCTTTGACGCTCTCCCCCGTGATGAGCTCTGTAGCTGGCTCTCGCACCTGGTCTGACGTCACGGGCTCTGGCTCTGGGGCGATCCTCAGCACTGTCGCTCTTTCTGGCGATGGCTCGTCGGTCGTGGCGGGCTCTGGCTCTCCGTCAGCGGTGGGCTCAGGCTTTGGCTCCTCGCAGCGGGGTAATGGTGGGCTGGGCTCTGGGTCCGGAGTGGGGCTGGTGTTGTCATCCGCGATATCCACGGTGAACGGTGATTTACAGGACACCAGCACCAACTCAATGAAGGCGGCGAAGCGATGTTAGTTAATTAATATTACTCAGTACTTAAATGCATAATTACACTGAAACAAGGACACCTTAAAATTAATTGTAAACAAAGATAATTTTCAAAGTTGTAAATAAAACAAAGATTATTGGAGTATACTATTTTAGTCTTTCTACTCACATTTGATGACGGGAGAAGAGCGTGCAGGTCTGCATATATATCCATATCGAAATCCACTGAGCTCAGCTCACCCTCAGCCATGGTGCAGTGGGCGGAGCTTCCCTCCATGCTCTCACTGTCTTTGACGCTCTCCCCCGTGATGAGCTCTGTAGCTGGCTCTCGCACCTGGTCTGACGTCACGGGCTCTGGCTCTGGGGCGATCCTCAGCACTGTCGCTCTTTCTGGCGATGGCTCGTCGGTCGTGGCGGGCTCTGGCTCTCCGTCAGCGGTGGGCTCAGGCTTTGGCTCCTCGCAGCGGGGTAATGGTGGGCTGGGCTCTGGGTCCGGAGTGGGGCTGGTGTTGTCATCCGCGATATCCACGGTGAACGGTGATTTACAGGACACCAGCACCAACTCAATGAAGGCGGCGAAGCGATGTTAGTTAATTAATATTACTCAGTACTTAAATGCATAATTACACTGAAACAAGGACACCTTAAAATTAATTGTAAACAAAGATAATTTTCAAAGTTGTAAATAAAACAAAGATTATTGGAGTATACTATTTTAGTCTTTCTACTCACATTTGATCCAGTGTGTAACAATGTGTAATTTCTTTGTAATTATTTGTGAAATTAACTAGAAATTTTTGAGTGAAAACTGCTTCAAAGAAACAAAACTGCAAAAAATAACTGTTTACAACCATGTTTCCAGAACACTCCCCCTGTCTGCTATTGGTCAGGCACACAGAAAGTCCCGTCCTAAACTCATGCCAATGGTAGTGCCAAAAAATACACACAGATTTACGGTTTTAAATAATAATAATTAATAATAATTCGTTACATTTATATAGCGCTTTTCTGGGTACTCAATCGGTTCATTCATAACGGTGTGTTCTATCAAAGTCCGATGCATTACAGAATAAAAGCTTTCACCGATTCGAGTCCCTGTATTGTGTATGTACCGTTTTCACCTCAATTAGCCTATGTACATAAGGATGTTTTTGTTGTATCACTCTATTGTTCATATGTTTGTCTTTTTGTGCCAGAAATTCTGTTCAGTATGAATTATTTAAAATATCATTAGATATTTTTTTATTTTCATTTATAAAGTACGCTTAAATGCAGTTAGCTACTTTTTGGTTGTAGCTTAGTGTAGCTAAATCTTTTATCACTACGAATTAGCTTAGGCATATAGCTTGGCAAGGTACAATTTCAAAGTAACAATAAAAACAATCAGTATCCGAGGTGTGTCTTCAACATATCAAATATGTATGTCTCTGAGTGTGTGTGTGTGTGTGTATATAGCAGGCACACAACACACTTTAATAATAATAATAATTCGTTACATTTATATAGTGCTTTTCTAAGCACTCAAAGCGCTCTACATTGTGAGGGGGGATCTCCTCACCCACCACCAGTGTGCAGCATCCACCTGGATGATGCGACGGCAGCCATATTGCGTTTAAAGATATTTTAAGACTTTAAGATTTTAAAGGAAATGTTGAAAAAGGAAATAATATTTTCTACTTCATTTTATACAGTGATCAGCATTTACATTAAAGTACATCTTTTTTATTTATTTTATTTACACTGAACAAAATTATAAACGCAACACTTTTGTTTTTGCCCCCATTTTTCATGAGCTGAACTCAAAGATCTAAGACTTTTTCTATGTACACAAAAGGCCTATTTCTCTCAAATATTGTTCACA
>NW_015544136.1:531615-541207 GCF_001515605.1 Sinocyclocheilus anshuiensis | reverse complement strand
TGAAGATGCTGGATGTGGAGGTCCTGGGCTGTTGTGGTTACACGTGGTCTGCGGTTGTGAGGCTGGTTGGATGTACTGCCAAATTCTCTGAAATGCCTTTGGAGACGGCTTATGGTAGAGAAATTAACATTCAGTTCACGGCCAAGAGCTCTGGTGGACATTCCTGCAGTCAGCATGCCAATTGCACGCTCCCTCAAAACTTGCGACATCTGTGGCATTGTGCTGTGTGATAAAACTGCACAATGTGCAGTTGCAATAATGCAATATTGCATGTGCAATAATCATGCTGTCTAATCAGCATCTTGATATGCCACACCTGTGAGGTGGATGGATTATCTCGGTAAAGGAGAAGTGCTCACTAACACAGATTTAGACAGATTTGTGAACAATATTTGAGAGAAATAGGCCTTTTGTGTACATAGAAAAAGTCTTAGATCTTTGAGTTCAGCTCATGAAAAATGGGGGCAAAAACAAAAGTGTTGCATGTATATATTTTTTAAATCATACTCTAAATGAGTATATGAGTTATATTATATTTTTATTTTATTTTATTCCATTTTATAAATAAATGAAATGAGGCATTTCATTAGATATTTAACATACAAAATCATCATCCAATTAAAACCACATTTAACAAACAAACTTTAGTTTATTCCATAAAATAAGACAAAAAAGTAAAAAAAAAAAAAAGTTACACAAAATAATGTCACAGTAGCTAATACATAAAGAGTTCAACAGGATGACATTGAGATGAAGTTGGTTTAAGCAGTATGTATTGCATTTGCTATGGGCCACTGACTGTGACTGTCAAAGACATTAGTCATAGCTGGAGGGAATATAAGCATCACACACACACACACACGCACGCACGCACGCACGCACACACACACACACAGAAAACAGAAATTTTGTATTGTAATAATATTTCACTGTATTTTCACAGTACTGTTTTTTTCTTTTTTGACCAAATAAATACAGTTCATGAATTGAGATATACAAAAAAAAAAAAAAGTAAAAAAGTAAAAAAAAAATATGATTAATTTAGTATTTTTAGCTCAGTAGTGCCTGAATACCATTACGCAGAATAACATCACAGTAAGAGTTCAATGGGATGACATTGAGATGAATTTGGTTTAAGCAGTATGTATTGCATTTGCTATGGGCCACTGACTGTGACTGTCAAAGACATTAGTCATAGCTGGAGGGAATATAAGCATCACACACACACACACACGCACGCACGCACGCACGCACACACACACACACAGAAAACAGAAATTTTGTATTGTAATAATATTTCACTGTATTTTCACAGTACTGTTTTTTTCTTTTTTGACCAAATAAATACAGCCTTGGTAAGCATAAAAGACTTGTTTAAAAAGCATTTTAAAGTCATACAAACCTCAAACTTTTGCATGGTAGTGTGTGTTGTTGAGAGCTACTCATTTGGTAGCTAACATAGTCAAATGAACCAAAATGAAATAAAAACTTAAGTGGCGGGGGGATTTATTGAGTTTTCTGAATGGCAAAAATTCGCGTTCCTGCTAATAAGTCTCCTGGGCTAACAACGAGCAACCTCTGAGAAAACTTTATTCTGGGATCTGTCAGTTCTGAACAGTCTGCCTCACCTGTACTGAATGGTCTCTGAGGTGGTGGAGGCCCTCAGTTTAGTCATCAGTATCCTCACAATGTTGAAGAGAAAAATGAAGTTAATCTAAAGATGGAGAGAGGAAGAGAGAATAAAACAAATTTTTGCACACTTGAGTGCCAGACATGAATTATCAATATGAAATTACAAACATAAATCACAGAAAACATAATAAGACTCATGAAAGGGGAAGCACCAAACAAATAAAAAATGCTCCTGAAACGTTTGTGTAATTGGGTAAGAACCAAAACTGTTCTGACTCACCAGTAGGACCAGGATCATGGGACCCTGATAAATATAATCAGTGTAAATGCCGGCCCGCTTCCCAAACCAGCACCTGCACAGACAAAATAAGATCACAAAGCACAGAAAATGATTATACATGCACATCACGAAGCCCAGAAAATTATTATACAGTATATATAATATTTTGACCCCATTTCTTCAGATACAGAATGACTGTTTATCCGTGTAACAATATAAATGGATTTTGGGGTAATTATTTATTATTCTAGCACAATGATTAAACAAGCAAGTCTAGTAAAGTGAATAAAGAAGATCCACTGGAAAAATATCTAAAAATAAGCTTTTCTCTCTATAAAAAAGAAACAAAGCAAGGAAGAGAAGGCAAGTGTGTCCCTTGGGAAGATATGCACCAGATTGGTTAATCTTACAGTTTCAGTTGGGTACACGGCATAATCAAGACTGTCTCGGCTGAGTGTTTCAGTTTTACAGGAAGAGAGAAACGTGGCGTTTGGGGATACGTCTGAATGGCAAAATGCTGTCATTTGTGGTGCTCAACCAAAGACATGCACAGGTTCATCCTGGTAAAACATGCACATGTTTTTAAATGTGCATGTTTTAAAAATGCTTTTCCAGCGCCATCTACAACAGTACTTAAATAATTTATCACATATTTAATGTGGTCTGGATGATATTTTCTTCGACCTCATGTATATATTTCTTTAATGTCCCATGCAACCTGTCCATCCTGTCAAATGTCAATTAGTAAGGGCTAGGCTAATTTGGCTGGTCTCTATTAAAGGGATACAGTTGTTCACCCAACTGTCATGACTGAAAATTCTGTCATCCTTTACTCACTCACAAACCTGCATGAGTTTCTTTCTTCTGTTGAACACACAAAAAAGGTATTTTAAAGAATGTTGGTCTCCATCGTCTTTCACAGTATGGAAAAAAAAATACTATGGAAGTCAATGGGGACCAGAAACTGTTTGGTTTACCTCACATTCTTCAACCGATCTTTTGTATTCAGCAGAAGAATGAAACTCATACAGGTTTGGAACAACTTGTGGGTCAGTAAATTATGACAGAATTTTCATTTTGGGTGAACTATGCCTTTAAATTACATACATTTTCAAAACAAAACACCCTAGCACCCACCTTGATGTACAGCCTTTGACATTAACATCAAAACAATAATTTGTGTACTATAATATGCTTAGTTGCATTTTATTTAGGGGTTCAAGCGCGTAGTGCTGAAACCCTATTGTAATTGTTAGAATGGCCAAGGATCAGCAATCTCCACGTAAAATTGATCGGGCAGACCAGACCGTAAGTCATAGAGACTTGAAACTTGGAGACATGGTAGTACTCACACTGTCTACAATGTCACCAAGGCTCGTCCAAATCGGCCTGATGGGGACGCTACAGCAATCAAAAGTATGAAATCGCTCATAACTCCAAAACCGTTAGTTGCAGGCTCAAGTGCCTTATGTCTTAGGAATCCTTGGCCCACGACAGACAAAACACATGCCTCGGATTCGATCTTCACCCTGGCGAAATTTTCATGTATTTTGGATTTTTTGAAAAACGTACTTTTGCGAACTAGTCCTAGGTTTTTCACCTTATCGTAACCAAACCAGTGCACAAAGATTCTTTGGAGAGTGAATATCAATAATTATATATATATAAAAAGTTGAACCTTCGACTCACCGTCACAGAGGGATGCCAAAACGTTCAAAAGGGGCAGAGCCACTTTTACTAAAATGGCTATAACTTTTGAACAGAATGACATATCTTCGCCAAACTCAGAACACTTATGTAAGAGCTCAATCTGAGGTCACATGAAAAAACCATAGAGCTTGGCCACTTGGTGGCACTATAGGAGGGAAAAAACATAAAAACCATTATAATTGGTTCAAAATTGGTATGCCGTGTCTTTTTCCAAAGTGCCACAAGTGCTTATAGGGACATTTGCGTACATCAAAAAACATGCCCACCATTGCCCAATGAAATTTGAGCACCTATCAGACAAGGTTAACGGAGGTCGATCGGAATTAAACTCAGTGGGCCTGTTTGACTCATGACTCACCTGTGGTTGGGAACCACTGCGACTCAGTGATTTAAACTAGTTTAAAACCAGATGAAACAATGCTGACAAACAGAAGGAACACTGTGCGCAATGAGACAGTCAGAAGGCTTTTCAATCTACAAATCACTATCATTTAGGCGTTAACATGGATTTACTGTAGTACACTAATGGCACCATGGTATTGTGGCAGAAATGTGGGATATTCATATCTAATTATATTATTAATGTAGATATGTATTAAACATATCAAATGAGTAATGGAATATAATTACAGTATTTTTTGATTAAGCTAAGCATTTGTGCATTTATACTAAATGTAATTAGACTACTGTTTTTCATACAAATACATAGAAACCATATAGTTGCAATACTATGGTATTGAGGTGCTGTATGTGTGGTTTTAACTCTGGTTATCATGATCTAAATGTAGGCTACTATGAAAGAACAATGGTTAATTTTAATAAAACTCAAACAGTCAGAATAATTACATTTTACTATATAAAAATGAGGTTGTTACAATTTTACAGATGTTATTGTTTTTTATAATTAACATAATTTTACATATGCAGCCTAACTCAAGCTACTACAACTGTCAATTCAAGCTACTGTCAAATGTGCATACAAAAAATATGAGTATTATTATTGCATGTGTATATATACAGTATATATATATATATATATATATAGTTGGGAACAACTGCCCTAAAGGTCTGTAAGAAATTTGAAAGAAATCGGTCACTGGGGGGGCCATATCGCATTTTTCAAGGCCATAAACGATTGTTTATTGCATGGTTTTTCACACATACAAACAAAATTCATATAATCTGATAGACCTCCTCATTCCGAGCAACTCTGCGTCTAGAACCACTTATGTCAATCAAATTGTTTGCTACATAATTGAGAATATGTATAATAACTTTTGTAAACTAGCCATAGGTTTTTCACTCAATCTCGAAAAAAAATAAAAAAAACACTGCAGTACAATTCGCTGGACTCTCTAGGTCAATAATTATATATATATATATATATATATATAAATTACTTTACTCTTTGGGTAGCTATAATGGGGTTGTTTAGAACAGGGGCCTGTCTAAATATACCCAAAAGTCTATAAAGCCTAAACAAAACTACTGTAGGTGAGCACATGCAACAGGTGATTCTAAACAAGCATGCAAAATTTTATGGCGATTGAACCACAGGTGGTGCTTTAAGAGTCATAAACGACGCTATAACAGTCATAAACGTTAAAAATCATCATATTTCTATGGTAAATTACCTGGATTTGCCAAAAATGTTTTTTTATTTTTATTATTATTTTTTAAATCATTGATTTAGGTGGTTACAGGCTTGCCAAATAGTATGTAATGTCTTTTTCATATGTGCTTAAATGCCTTAAACCCCGCTTGAACCCCGATTATCGCTGCTTGCAGCTATATTTTTTTTTATTTTATTTTGCATTGTTTCCTTGCTGTGCAGAACTGTGACCCATTTTTGGGTCAAATGCACCAGTAGAGCAGCACTGCTTTACAGTGTACAGCAGATGTAAGTGAGAAAGAGAATTAAAGAGGTGTTAAGGACTGTTAACAGAGACTCTTTAATTACTCTTGTCCAGGAAATGAAACGGTTTAGTTTGTTAGCACTTCAGAGCCTCCAATTAACAACAATTCACACACAAGTATAAAGTTCAAATTGGACAATGTTAGTTCTATCATTACAACTCTCGGATGATTTTAGCATGGTAATGGATATGACAATGTTAATGTATTTGGAACAGATCGAACAGATCTGCTACGCTCCTGAATTGCTGCTGCTGTTGGTTATTGCTGTTGTAGATTATTGCTGCTGCTGCTGCTGCTGCAAAACAAGTACAGGAACTTGCTACTGCCAAAACATACGCTGATACAGTGCTGTGAGTATTTAAGACATACTGCTGCTGCACAAATAGCATATAAAATAACTCGTAGCAGATCTATACAGGTGGAGCTGGGGAAGGTAGAGGTTTTCAGAGGAACTGTGAAAGCGTGCTGCAAAATGCTCTAGTGAATGCCAACCAGCCATTTAAATGTAAAGCAGCAAGCTCAGGTTGTATATGCAACATGAAACAATCAGCTTGTGCCAAGTAGTTTAACACTGTGAATATCATCAGTTTGCGTTAAGGACCCATCAGCTTGTGCCATCTAGAGTTTCATGACAGAACTTGGCATTTATTCTCTATACACAGACAAAGGAGAATAAAAAAGTCCCCTTTTAGCCATCCATCCACACATCCATCCATCTATCCATCTATCTATCAAATTATCGCACACTCTCTAATTTTTCATTATGTAATGTCACTTTAAATGTAAAAAATCAATTAGGGTATTAAACATACATTATTAAATGTTATTTTATTAATGTTATACTTAGTATTAGTTGTACATATTTTATGTGCTTAAGCACAAATGTCAAGCCTTGACAATTAATATTATATATCCATCTCTCCCATTTAATAGAAATACATTTACATTTTTCATTCTTTGTTTGTTTGCTATGTTTCCCATTCTGAGACTAAAGTAACTAATGAGGAGAATATCTGCCCTAATCCATCCTTTTAAAGTGTCTAATATAAGTGTATATGTTTTTTTATCACAGAGAGTATTTTTATACAGGAGATCTTGTACTGTATATATCACGTCTTGACTATTGAACTGTAGGATGTTTACATCAGTGCCACTAATACATTTTGTGAGTAGCAGGCGTTAATTAGCCTAAGAGTGCAGAATGAATTCTCTGGCTTTATCGTGAATCGATTGTTTAATGACCAGAGTGAGGGTAGATGACAGATAATTGGGGTTAATCTAACCTTTAATTGCTTTTATTGTAAATGGGGTGAGGCGGTTTGCATGTGTTTAGAGTAAAATGCAGGAATTATACAGAGATAAAAAAGAAAGAAAATGGAAGAAAGCTTCAGCATGGGAGAAACTTACTTTTCATTGTCATAGTACAGCTTGCCAATGGCCCATGCAACGATAATGGGGAATGGAATACCTGCAGAAAAAAGCAGAGGAAATTTCCACCCACACAGATTAGTTTAAAAAATCAAAGACATTGTACAGACAGTATAATTGATACTATTAAGGAACTGTGTGATAAATCCTCAGCAATGACTTATTTGCAATGCATTTTTAATGAGGAAAATCCAAGGCTTGTTTATTCGCATAATAATAATTCGCCCATGATTCAGAAGAGAACCTGATTAAATTGCAGTCCTCATTAGTGTAATTATCTACTACTGTAACTGTGACTCTTTTTCAAGTTATTAATTTACAGTAATTTAATCTCTGGCTTTACTTTAAAGGCAACAAGAAATCAGAAATGACCTTATTTGCTTTCTCAGTTCTGTGTCCCAAAATGTTTGTCTGCTTAATTATTAATCAAAATTACTTTCCTCTTTCACTGATGTCATAAATCCATCCCTACATTTCCTATATGACACAGATTACTTCAGATTATGGAAGTAAAATGGATTGTGTACTGCGTATCACACTAACTTTAAAGTACATTCTATAAAACAATATGCCATTCTATGAAACAGGTGCCTTTCCCAGTTGATTGATTGATTGATTTATTATTGTTATTATATTATATTATTATTTTAATTATATCAGGCATATAATGTGTTTAAGTGTTAATAAATTTCAATTTCCCAATCTCAAGCTAAATACAATTTTTAATATGTTAATAAAATAACATAAAATAAAATACACTAAAATACAGTAATAAACTTACTGCATTTTTTGTTAATGTGTTTAGAAAAATATAAAAATCTATTTTAAGCTATCATAAGCTATTCATAGATCTTTACACAGGTATGAGGGACAAAAACAAGAACTCGATGTGGAATAATCCTTTATCAGCAATACATGTGACATGTTCAAGTACATGTGACTGCACATGCCATAAGTCAGTTATTTTCAATATGCATGATCCAAAACCTGGATAATTTCCATTGTAGTGCATCATGGGATACTTACACCAGCCTATACAGATAAACATCCATTTCCTCAGTTTGTCGGTGGAGTATGTCAGTACTATGGCTGTGTGCAGATAGCAGCCCTCTCCAAACATCCAGAAGAAGTTGGTCACATGGAAATAATTATATGCTGCTGTGACCAGCCTGCACCATATCTGAGAGCGATGAGAGAAAGAGAAATCCAGGTAGATGTTTAGAAACTGTCCTAAATTGCACCTGAGGAGATCACCATGCCACTTCTTGTTAGCATTCTCTGTTTTAAAACGCTATTATTTTAATAGCTTAAGGGTGTGTGTGTGTGTGTGTGTGTGTGTGTGTGTGTGTGTGTGTGTGTGTGTTTGTGTGTGTGGAGGGGCAACTCTTTATGACTTAAAGTCAAGTTCAAACACCAAGCAGGGGATAAAACCTTTTTACTCCAAGGGAAGGGACATTACAGATGGGTAGATTGGGACAGCAGGTCTGAAACGAGGCCTTGGGATGGAACAGATTTAGATTAAAGTAAGTTGAAAGCCAGTGGGTTATGGCTTCTCATGACTGGAATATCAGAAGTACAATACCTCTTAGGACATAATACAGATGGTCAGTGTCAAAATGAAAGCCCTATTTCTGAATACGAAATCTTTAATCTTTTGACAGATTAAAAATAGTTTGATCAGATTTAGTCAATTTCAAAGGCAATTTTATAATTTGGGATTTTTTTAAATGAAGAAAACCGTGTAAGCACTGAACTGAATGCAACATTTGTAACACTTTCGATTATGGAAAACCAATATTCACTATTAACTAAGCGTTTTCTCTCAATAAACTCCTAATTTGCTGTTTATTAATAGTTAATAAGGTAGTTAAATTTAGTGTAGCGTCTGGACCAATCAGACACACCATTTTTCATTTGATTTAACAAATCAATTATTCATTAGATTAACAAACGTTCACAGACCCCTCACCCAATAAACATACTGGGTGCCAAGTTGTCTGTGAACAGGGCCCAGGACCCTGGTTACCATGGCAACCCTGACACCAGATACATTTACGACCTAATGGAATGCGAAGCAGGGAAAATCACTGCATGTTCCATCGCAAGAGGCACAAGGCACAGTAGAAGTGGACTTTTCTACTAACTAATTCATAGGAAAACCTTTCTTTGAATGAACACATATTCTTCAGGTCATGGTGTATATTATTGCCGTCTTGTATATTATCTGTTGTATTGTAGACTATTTTATTCATGCTTATGATAGAACCACTCATTCATGTAACCTTACATATACCGTGTTTGGTCTCTATTAATTCATATTCGGATGATCTAATTGAGAGTGTATACTGTATGTTTATACCTATGCAACATATTACGGTTCTAAGAACTTTTAGTAATCTTTCGTCGACACCCAAGCGAATTACATATGCGAAATACCATGCTTAGAGACAAAGGGTCATAAAACCCTCCAGCAGTTGCAACCGCCCGCTTGGGATTTCAAGCCTTTCTCATTGGACAAGCCATCTTGAGAGGCGGGAATCTTCCGAGACCTTAAAAAGGCTTCACACCAGTGACCACCCAGAGTCGGTGGTTCGGTTAGATGCTAAGATGAAGATGTGAGCAAAC
>NW_015544136.1:523742-531442 GCF_001515605.1 Sinocyclocheilus anshuiensis | reverse complement strand
ATATTTATAATTAATTATAACTAGTTATGATTAATTATTCATATTTCCCCATGAGCTGATTCGCTACATTAGGTATGGGGTAGGATTAGGGGATCTAAAATATGGTCATGCAGAATAAGGCATTAATATGTGCTTTATAAACACTAATAAACAGCCAATATGCTAGAAATATGCATGCTAATAAGCAACTACTTAATAGTGAGAACTGGTCTTTATTAAAATGAAGTGTTACCCAACATTTCAATTTTGCGACATTTGATTTTGCAAGCAATTCACACAGAAATTTACTCTGCCTGTTTGTGTTTCTTGAATGAGGCCCACTGAAATTTGAAAGATTTTGTTTTCATCTTATTTGTAGTAAATATTATAGGTGTATAAATTAAATAGTTTATATGTATAAATAGCGTATCAATTTACAAAACTGAAGTAATACATACTACTAATAAATAATGCGAATAATAATAATAATAATTTCTACTTTAAATGCTGTTTCCATCAACTAAAATTAGTTTCCAAAAAAAAAAAAAATCAAATGCTACAGCAAGTGCTAAAACTCAAAAGCAAGTACGTAAGTAAAGTAAATAAAAATAAAAATAAATACATGTAATTTAAATAACAAATATTTTTTTTACAGTTGTAATACTATTCCACAATATTACTGTTTTTACTGTATTTTTGAAGAAAGAAATGCAGCCTTATTGAGCATAAGAGATTTCTTAAAAAAAAAAAAATCATGGTCCCAAACTTTTGAACGGTAGTGCATATGCATTTTACACACATAAATATAAAGAAATAATCTAACAGAGAAAAAAAAATCAAAAACATGTGAATGTAAGAATGACTGAACTGCGGCTGGATGGGAAAGCAGAGATGCATCTGACATTTGCAAGAGACACACATCAGAGGGGCTTGAGTGTGTGTCAGCCCTCTATTTAATCCTGTTTAATCCCAGCCGCCGCTCCTTTGTTTTGGCCATATTTCATCACTGGGCCCTGTCAAGTTGTTGTCTCACGAGAAGATAAAAAATCTGTCACTCTCGGCACAAGATTGAATATTACAGCTGTGAGTTATGTCTAGGGTTGTGCAGCGAAGCCAGTATTTGTATCTGCATTTGTATCTGTAACAATCACAAAATTATTCGTATCTGTATTCGGATAAAACCAGAAGTAGACGGAGCTTGAACCAGAACTTCGTACAGTTATATTTGATAAGACCGTTATGTTTAAGGTTTTACAGCCTATCTTTTTTTGTAGTTATCACTGAACAAATATGCCATGTTTAACTAAAATGATTATTTATTTATGATTATAACATGTATTTAAATATCTTCTAACAGCCAACTTCTATCTTCTACAATTTTCTTGTATAGGCAGTGCTTCGAGATGTAGTGCGGTTGTGCTTCGAGCAACGTGAGTTCGAGTCCCAGCTTGGGGACCTTTCGTGATCCGATAAATAAATATTTAAATATCTTCTAATTGAAGCAGTAAGGGCTCCTATGCAGTTTGGAAATATGGAAATTGATTTAAGTCATTTCCAGGAAATGCATGGAAAAAGGCAACTGCAGCACTGCTGTTTTATTTGCGCTTATTTCATTCATAAACTCATTTAACTACTTCACATTTACCTACTGCAATTTTAGAGGTTTATGTAAAATAACATGATTTCTTTTGGCTCACCGGTTCCTGCGCAGTTTTAAAAAGTATTTCACTTAAGTAATTTGCAGGTCTGAAAAACCTATGGGAAAAAAATCATTTCTAAAAATGTATCATACAAGTAGGAAGATTTCATGACAAACATTTAGTGATCATTTGAACACGACTGAATGAATTCAAGGTGCACATTTTCATTATGCAGAACTCTTTAACGAGTCTTTTTTGAACTTCACTAAACAAATGTGCACATGCCACGCAAACCAGCAAAAAATAAGGAAGCAAATATGTAGGCCTAGTAGAAAATGTATCTGTATTTAAGTTGATTATTAGCCTACTCCTGACAGAGAGCTGGTTTGGTTTTTGAGAGACAGAGACGTGCAGAGATGGCAACGCGGCTGTTTGATTGGTGATTGCGCTGTGCTTATTCATTCGTGTATCATATCGTAGCCTATAAAGTTTAAATCATTCATTGCCTTTTATATATACACAAATAGTAGAACGTGTATGATGTATTATTTTAGGTAATATTAGGCCTACTCTTGCCAAGCTCTGATTTCTGAGAGATGCACGGCGTGGCAACAGCAATGCAGTGTTTGATTTGTGCTCTTTCCATTCATAAAGTTTACATTCATTCACTTCACACACTCATTATTGTGTGAATTTAGAGGTTTGTGTAAAATATCACACTGATCCCCTGGCTCACCTGTGAATCTAGCAAACACCAGACTGTGCTGCACCCTCAGCTGAATATTCGGGCAGAATTATTCGTTATCCGTTATTCGTTTTTGAAGCCATTATCCGTGCCTTTCCGAATAAGGTATTCGGCTTCGGGCACACCCCTAGTTATTACTAAAGTGGGGATTCAAGTGTCACAGAAAGATTATAAACTTTCAAACCTCTGAGTTCTCTTAAAATACATAAGAGAAAGCAAAATCTCAGGCCTAACACTTATCTCAGCCATATGGGCTTGAGAAACTATTGAAGTTTCATTTTTTCCCAGCATTAATCAGTGAGCTAATAGTTCATAGACCATTACATGTACTGTATTCTGGGGTTACGATTACGTTTCAACATGTGAAATAGCGGGGGGAAATGAAAAGCTTCTTCAGTCATAAAATGCTCTGGCTCTCAGAAGTACTTCTGCAGAATTTTACAATCGACTTCTATAACAGCCCCCCTGGTGTGACAGGAATTTAAGACCATGTAGAGATTATAAGGATCTTTATTGCTAATTTTACAGTTCCTTACTGAACAATGTCTTTCATCAACAGTCATTGTGTAAATTCTCCACAAAGTGACACTTTTCACAATAAATGTCATTCATAAAACTCAGTGAAGAGCTGTTTGCTCTGACTTGTGAGCCATTTCTAAACTGATGCATCCTGTACGTACAGAATAAAAAATACATAATGCAAAGCTCAACCTTGTTAAGTAAAGCAGATCGAGTCAAGATGCTCTTTGTATAAACCATGAGGCAACTGGGTTCACTTGCTTGAACTGTAATTGAAACGATTCAAAACAAGCGCATCAATTACATCGCATATTTACACAATTTCTTTCACATTTAAACAGCCTCCGGCTCTCCATTCTGTCCAAGAATGCTCATTTGATTTCATCTAGTCAGGTCGACGGAAGGCATTTGTCCACAAATAATTTCTTATCACTTTTAAACACCTCAAAGGAGTTTTCTTTGAATGGAAACTAGGAAAATTAGGCCACTGCTGTCAGCACAAAGACCTGGAGGAATGCTTAATAACCACTTCCATCTTAAAACCCCTTGAAACTTTTTAAGTTTCTCTCTAGGTGAGTTCAGAGGTAGAACTAATGTACTGCCGTTCCAAATCTTAGCATGAAGAGCCAATTAAGTCAGCCCTTACATAAAATACAGATAAACAGGTACAAATTATGCTTTGACAAATACAAAAGATAAGAATCAAGGACAAACATTGCGCAATCAAACTGATACTTTCTGAAAAGCCATGTGCATCATAATGTATGAGGCTGAATTTGGATGTAGATGGAAAAGCCCCTTGGGACTGATACTGACGTGGCGGTAGATGAATTAATTGCTTGGCTCAGTCGATTAAGGTAGCACAGAAATGTGGAGGGTAATTAATTCTTGGGGAAGCATAGCGGATGGTGACTCAGGGGCTGAGCTGTTAACATTCCCACCCAAAACACCCACCAACACACATCTAGTGCCAACAGCACCGAAACTAGTTAGATTTTCATCTCTGTTAGAGTGCAGAAACGGAGACCCAGATGTCAGGGACAGTTTTTGAATGCAATTAAATGCACTGTTCACCCAAAAATGAAAATTTGCTGAAAATACTCACCTTCATAATAATAATATTCCACAAGTAACACACACCACTCCAGCCCATCAATTAACATACTGTGAAGTGAAAAGCTGCGTGTTTGTAAGATACAAATCCAACATTAAGGTGTTTTAACTTTAAACCGTCACTTCTGGCCAAAATACCAGGCTATAATCCATACCACTTCCTCTTGTGAAAAAGTCAATCCCCTGTTTTCCTCCTACAACAAAATCTACCTATATGTATTGTTTTTGTGAATCTGTTTTTTGTATCAGTGCATATTTCTCTCCTGTTTCAGACAAGATGACTCATTATTATGGATTATTGACTCATATTTTATCCGGAAACAATGTTTTGAAGTTAAAACAAGTGTTAATAATGGGTTTGTTTCTTACAAACATGCTACTTTTCACTTCACAGTATGTTAGTTGATGAACTGGAGTGGTGTGGGTTACTTGTGGATTATTGTGATGTTTTTATCTGCTGTTTGGACTCTCATTCTGACGGCACCCATTCACTGCAGAGGATCCATTGGTGAGCAAGTGATGCAATGCAGATTTTCCAAATCTGTTCTGATGAAGGACCAAATTCATCTTGGGTGAGTAAATTTTCAGTAAATTTTCATTTTTTAATGAACATTTCCTTTAATAAACTTGTGTTTGTCCGCATGTGTGCCAACAAAATGAGAGAATAACAGTGGGGCAAAGAGCGAGAAATAGTGAGAACGAACAATGGATGGAACAAAAGAGCAGGTGTGCACATATTGTGAGAAATAACAACGGATTATTTGTGCACTGTTTGTGTATTTTGAAAAGACATTTAATAGGAGTGAGAAGAGAATATTTGTCTGCGTATGTGTTTACTCACCACATTGCTCTCATGCACCTCTGGGTTCATGGTGAGCTGCACCACGAACCAGGTGGCATTTCGTAGGATAAATGCTGTAATCAGGTTCCAGTGGATGATATTTCTCAGACACCGGATACTCCTGAGAATGGAGGGGAAGGAAAGATGAAGGAGACGAAAGATGGAAGGAAAGAAAGAGTTAAGATGTTAGATGAAATACACTCTCCTATCAAGACTTTTTGTTGTCTTTTTCACAGGGTGTGAATGCGTTCACAGCTTGAGTTCATGTTGTTTTATTGGTAGATCCATTGTGCTGTTGAGTTTTCTTAGCATGCGGTCCCATCAGAGCACATTATGTTTATCTTTAAATGGCACACTGACTGTGTGAAGTGGTTGCATCTTCAAGCAATGCACATATCATATGATATACACACAAGGTGTAAACTGATTAAAAATGTGGTCAAATTAATTATATTATATGCCTATTAATTAAAAAAATAAAACTTAAAGGGATAGTTTACTCAAAAATTCAAAATTCTGTGATCATTCACTCATCCTCATGTTGTTCCAAACCTGTATGATTTTCTTTCTTCTGTGGAGCACAAAAGTATGGGATCATATTCCCTCCAAATCTATTGCAGTCATGGTTAAAAAAATAACAAGTGTGAAACCAAAATTTAAAAACGCAAATAAATTATATTGCACAAAATGTAAAAATGAAAGCAAAGTTTCCAGAATAGCAAACAATGGTCACGGATCAAAAAATAATAAGTGTAAATCAAAAATTGAATAACGCATTTAAAAAAAAAAAAAACTTTGGACACATTTAAAATCATATTGCACAAAACTGAAATATTAATGCAAAATTATCTTAATTGCACACAAAATCATGTTTTCCTCGGTTATATTTCTGTTTTTTGTGCTCTCATTTTCTACATTTTCTGCACATATTTTTATTTTTTGTATGCTTATGCTGTTTTTCTCTTTGCTCTTTATTCCACGTTCTGCGCTTCTTCTTTTAGATTTTGCGGTTAGAGTTTCATGTAAATCAGGGAGGGCTAAAACATCATCATTGGTCCACTAGTTCTAGATTGACAGCTCCTCTAGCCAATCAGTCGAAGAGGGGCAGTTACGTCACTCCAACGCGCCTCATTACTGCCGATGCTCAGTGTTCTGTTCACTTGTACAGGTGAAAATGGACAACTGTTGGCTGGGAAACATCTTTCCATACAGGACACCATTATATGTGTCTGTCTTTCACTGCTGTACGCCTACCCGTTAACGTTAAATGAGTAAACCGGTAAATTAATTTTTAATTAATGTAATGTTTTTGCATTGAAAACGATAGTGCTACAGAGTAGACAGTTACAGAGGCCAGGTTGATTTGATATGCACAATGATTTATTTGCGTGTTGTGTTTATTTGCATATCTACATATATAATTGCAGGGCTAAAAGTTCTCCGGCACCGTGCCGGATCTCCGCCGTGCAGCGTTTGGCTGCGGAAAAAAAATAATCCTACATTTTAAAAAAACTTGTTGATATCACTTTCGAGTCCATGAGTTCGCCTACCAATGGTGTGAGAGGAGCACAGCTTTCACTCTCAACCAAACTAACATTACCAGCCAATCAGAATATTTTGCTCTTATAAACATGAGACGCGCATCGCAGCCCTGATGAATGGAGAAGCGCGACAAAAAGCTGCGAGGCGCAATGGTCAAAGATGTCCATATAGCGCATAGGCCTATTTACATAGAAAAATAAATAAAATGCAGCGAAGCTTTGTAAACAGCTCAGAGTAATCACATCATCTCCATAAGAACGATATGATTGCCAGAACAAATTTACCGGGATTTTTGAAAAGGTCCTGTTCACACATGATCTCCATCTCTTAATGGTAACTTACCGGTAATTTACCAGTAAAGACTGTATGTGTGACTATTCCTCTGCATTTGCTGTGAATCTGAATTGCTTAACGTTCATCTGGGAAAACAGTGTGCATTACTCACTAGATTTGTAACATAAATCATTTAAACCTTTGCCAATACAGGAGAATACATCAACCTATTTCTAAATAGGCCATTTATTGTACATCACGATTTCAAAATAAAGGTTTTTGAGTTTGCATGTGGCCAAATATTAAAATTAAATGGATGTAAACATTGTTTAATCACGCCGTAAAGTGAAACGTCACCAGGCCGTTGGTGCCCTCTGCAGGTATTTGTTGTAACACATAATGTACTTGGTTATGTGGTATGTATAGGCATATTCAGGGCTGTACGTTAAACAAACAGGGCTTTATTTTTCAGGTACAGTATTTAGCAGTAACATTCAAGAAATCGAATGAACAAATATTAAAATAAAACACTACATACACTATATACATCAATTATACTTTTTTAAAGCAACTGACTGATGAAGAGAAAATGCCATTGTCATAGACTCAGACTTAACCACATTCTACTATTTTTATTTTCTTGTTTGAATAGTAGCTGTTTAACAAATGGAATAAAATTTTTTAATGTAGTATTTACAATAAAATATGTGGTAAATTAGAACACTCTTCTTTTTACTGTAATCCACAAATGTGTTATTGTTTGTGATACACGTGATTAAAACGTTTTATAGACGTTCAGGTCTGACTGGACCGATTTTGGACCCTAGTTTTGTGACTGCGCATAAGTGCAGTGTCCCGTGAGAGTAACTCTACCGCTGAGCTAACACTGATGTGAATGCATGTGGCGTTGTACATTATATTGAGACGGACAGAGGTGCCAGAACTGCAGCTGATAGAATGTGAGCTGTAGCACTATACAATGATATTTCTTCAAAAGCAGATCGTGGAGACATTTTAATCGTCCACGATCAAAAATCGTCATATCGCA
>NW_015544136.1:518147-521052 GCF_001515605.1 Sinocyclocheilus anshuiensis | reverse complement strand
ATGTGTTCTGCTGCAAGTTCTCATACTTGATCTCATGTTTTCTCATGGTTTATTGTTGAGCTGTTGAATTGTTCTGTTAAAATAATCAGTTCCAAGCCTTTGACACTTTTTTAGCTTTAAGTGTCCATTTACCCACTGAGCAAAGGTACGTTCAAACGACGTCATTTCAACGTCTTTTTCGGACGTTGAAATGACGTCCCCTGAAGAGCCAGAATGAAAGTTTTTATGACGTCTTTTGGACGTCCAATATTGATGTCCACAGGACGTCTTTAAGAGGTTAAAATTTAGGTCAGATGTGGTCATTGTTGGACGTAGCCGTTCGTTAGGCAGGTAGGGTCCCATCCTCTGTAGGTTTTATAAAGTGTCCTCAACGCAGGATTAAATAATAAAGGATCTATCGCGGTGGTTATTATCTTCAGTCTTTGGTAATATACAGAATTAATATCATCCGTCTTCCCGCCCGGTTGCTTGCGTCACCACGTTTACGTCACTACGTTAACGCCCCTCGCGCGAGCGCACGTTTAGAGACCCATTTTAAATCTATCCATTTATTAAATATTTATTATTAAATATAAAATTATATTATTTTAATATATAATAAAAACAATAATAATATAATACATATGATATATAAATACTATATCTACTTATCTCTTTTAAATCTAACAATTTAACTAATCTATTTTATTATATTATAATATGTAATAAATGTTAATAATATAATAAATATTATATATAAATATTATATAGTATTATTAAATATTTATTAAATCTTTTTATCTATTACATTTAATTCTATTTATCTCTTTAAATCTATTTAACTTAATCTATTTTATTTTACATTTATTTAATTTAATTAATTATATTTAATTAATAGATCTAATACATCACACATAGATGAAAACTGCTGTTTCTGTCAATGTCTCAGTGAAACATACCACTCATAAAAAAAGTTAAATGGACACATTTTAAACATTTAAATATTACACTATTTTAACACCTACATGTTTCATAAAAAATAGACGTGATGTTTAATTTTTTTTAAATCAGAACTCACAGGATTGTTTTGTCATGATCAGTAGAGTACTTGATTACCAAAATAATTATTAGTTACAGCCTTAGATTAGTTAAAATATTTCAAAATACAACTGCATTGTTTTACTTTTTTAAATTAAAAGACAAATATTTTGTAATTGAAAATTTCTTAAAAATAGTATTAAAATATTGTCTCGTTCTAGTGAACCAAGTATCTGTATTTTGTCTCATCTCGTGAGCTAAGTGTATTGTCACACCCCTAGTGTCGATATATATAGCTTGTAATGTGTATGATATAGCTTTCATTCTTCAGGTCAACCATGTATTCACGAAAAAAAAAATCAGTTTGAATAAGGAAATCGATAACTTTGTCATAGTATCCTTTCAAATGTTTAAGTTGTCACAGTCATTGCATGAAACCCCCCTCCACGGAAAAAAGTTCAGGCTCATTTTTTTTTTTTTTGCTTTAACCCCTGTAATTGCCTAACACTATCGTATTAATGTTTCAAATACATAAAGTTATACATAACAACAATATGAAAGTAAAACAGCCAGTAGGTGGCGATAAATTACTGTCTTTAGAATAAGACATTAAATCATTCATTCAAATGGCTAATTCATTCAGTGAGGAATAAAGCGAATCATTCAATACGAAAGGCTGCTGTGTTGCTTGTAGAGGACACTGTTCTGCTGTGGCTTTGTTTGGACTCTTTGTCGAAATAGAGCAAAATTAGAAAATAGTTACTATTAATAGTAAACTCACTCAAAATATACTTGTTATATTGATTCAGTTCAATAAACATTTGCAATGGTCCTGATATTAGGAAAAACACTCTTCCTCGTGTTTTGCTTAACTGTATGTCATAAAATAAATTATAGTGCCATTCTTTACAAACAACATTTATTTTAAATGCTAAGCCTATAACTAATTTAAAACGAAACTAAAAACTGAACGACAAGCTCAAAAGACAAGCTAAATTGAGTCACCAATACCTTTTGTATGTTTAGTTGTCTCATTTACTTTGATGATTAAGAGGCTGCGAAGTAAAGTTTGCAATGCTAGAACTGATTGTTGTGTGCGCGCGGGAGGGTTACTCACATCAGTGGAAAGATGTGATAGATAGAGCAAGACATCAAATGCATTATATAAGTCACTTTGGAATATAAATCATAGGACGTTCAGAAGATAAAAAATGCAACGTGTAGTCCGGAAAATACCAAATAACAAACATTTTTGCGGGACCCCCTTGGCTTTGGGTCACGACACGGACCCCAGTTTGAAAACCCCTGCTCTTACTTATATTATCCTCTCCTAACAGTAATAACCATAACAAGACTTATAATCAGTCAGGTAAAGGCGAGCCAGGCGCATCAGTCACTTCGCGAGGCCGGTGCATTTAGCAGTGGTGGAAAGTAACGAAGTAGTTTTACTTCGTTACTGTACTTAAGTAAATTTGTCAAGTATCTGTACTTTACTAGAGTAGTTTTATTTTGAGTAACTTTTACTTCACTACATTCCAAAGCATAAGATCGTACTTTTTACTTCACTACATTTCAAAAAAATTATCGTTACTCCTTATAATATATCACGTGCTCCGAGACGCAGAAGCAGTGTCTGATTCATGAACGAACTGATTCTTTTCAATTAACCCATTAAATCGGTTCGCAAATCACACCAAACGATTCATTCACAAATTGGAATGATCCGATTGCAGCTGATCTCGAGTCGACAACTCACTGATTCAAATGAACCGTTTAGTGCGAGTCTTCAGTGAACTGAATTCACAAGTAAGAACCGGGAGATCTTGTGAGCGCGCACGCGTCTGATGCTGTTAAAAGTAAGTTACTAATGTCGAATTTTAGGATTAAT
>NW_015544136.1:516474-517214 GCF_001515605.1 Sinocyclocheilus anshuiensis | reverse complement strand
TAATATATCACGTGCTCCGAGACGCAGAAGCGGTGTCTGATTCATGAACGAACTGATTCTTTTCAATTAACCCATTAAATCGGTTCGCAAATCACACCAAACGATTCATTCACAAATTGGAATGATCCGATTGCAGCTGTTCTCGAGTCGACAACTCACTGATTCAAATGAGCCGTTTAGAGCGAGTCTCCAGTGAACTGAATTCACAAGTAAGAACCGGGAGATCTTGTGAGCGCACGCGCGTCTGATGCTGTTAAAAGTAAGTTACTAATGTCGAATTTTAGGATTAATGATTGTAACTGAAAATCATAATTAGGTCAAAGCTGTCAGTTGTTGGTGAACTAAATCTGCTGTAAATGGTGATCTGTTTAAGCCCACTAAAATGCTTGAATGCAGACACATTAACATCAGAGTCTCTATGTTTTAGGTTAAAAAACATTAAAAAAGCACAGATTAAATAAAATAACTCATGCACGTTCATCTTCCCCGCTGCTGTAACGTTAGCAGTTTTACTAAAATGCTATGCATTTAGCCCTATGTGATGTCTGTTTTTATATTGTTTGTCAGCACACATAGCCTAAGTTACTATGTATCTGGATCAACTAGCCGAGTAGACAAATATAAATGTTTATTCATAAACATGCTAAAAATAAGTCAATGTTAGCTGATCCTAACTGTCTAGCTAACGAGCTTGCTGGTGCTAAATGAAGGTAATTTTTTAAAAATAAAGTCCAAATATT
>NW_015544136.1:512409-516430 GCF_001515605.1 Sinocyclocheilus anshuiensis | reverse complement strand
TGTGACGTCTGTTTTTATATTGTTTGTCAGCACACATAGCCTAAGTTACTATGTATCTGGATCAACTAGCCGAGTAGACAAATATAAATGTTTATTCATAATCATGCTGAAAATAAGTCAATAATGTTAGCTGATGCTAACTGTCTAGCTAACAAGCTTGCTGGTGCTAAATTAAGGTAATTTTTTAAAAATAAAGTCCAAATATTTTTATTCAACCACCTAGATAGATTACATCTGAGGGAAAATAAAGGATGTGATGTTCAGAACATGGTAACTACAGTAATTATCAAAGTGGGAAGTGATGCCCTCTGGGTGCATTTGGCCAGGGGTGTTTTTACACCACAGACAAGGTTTGAGAAGAAAAAAATCATTATGAAACTCTAATTATATTTTCCTTGTTATATTCATTATTTCCTTATTGGTTATTTTGGGAAAATCCCAGGTATTTTGAGCAGTAGGATTATAAAAAAAAATATATGCTAATATAAAATAAAATGATAAAAGTAGCCTATATAAAACTGCAAAATAATTCATCTATCGTTACTTTTTACTTAAGTACATAAAAAATCAAGTACTTGTGTACTTTCACTCGAGTAAACTTGAAAACTGAGTACTTTTACTGGAGTAATATTTTATTATACTGATCTGTACTTTTACTCAAGTACTTGATTTGTGTACTGGCATTTAGTGGCTGATTCCTTTCGCGATGTGACCGGAGGTGAATAAATACAGGTGAATATAACCGCGACAGGTTGCTAGGACGGCTCATTTAACGTTAACGGATCGCCAGGTAGGCATACAGCAGTGACAGACAGACACATATAGCGGTGTCCTGTATGGAAAGATGTTTCCCAGCCGACAGTTGTCCATTTTCACCTGTACAACTGAACAGAACACTGAGCATCGGCAGTAATGAGGCGCGTTGGAGTGACATCACTGCCCCTCTTCGACTGATTGGCTAGATGAGCTGTCAATCTAGAACCAATGATGATGTTTTAGCCCTCCCTGATTTACATGAAACTCTAACCGCAACATTTGGAAGAAGAAGCGCAGAACATGGAATAAAGAGCAAAGGGAAAAACAGCATAAGCATACAAAAAATTATAATATGTGCAGAAAATGTCTGAGAGCACAAAAAACAGAGAAATATAACCAAGGAAAACATGATTTTGTGTGCAATTCGGATAATTTTGCATTAATATTTCAGTTTTGTGCAATATGATTTTAATTGTGTTTAAAGTTTTGATTCGTGCTTATTTTTTTAAATGCATTATTCAATTTTTGATTTACACTTATTATTTTTTGATCCGTGACCATTGTTTGCTATTCTGAAAACTTTGCTTTCATTTTTAAATTTTGTGCAATATAATTTTACTTGCACACTTGTTATTTTTTTATCCGTGACTGCAATACATTTGGCGGGAATATGATCCCATACAAAAGGAGAATGTTGCAACCGAACAACATTACGGGGGAGAATTTTTTTTTTCATGTTCCACAGATAAAAGAATACAGGTAAAATAATAAAGGTTTGGTAAACTTTATGAACTGTCTTTTTTGGGTAAACTATCCCTTCAACAACCACCTCTTGGACACTGAAAATGTGCTGTTTTCCCATCATTATTCTTTTGTTTGATACATATCCGTTAGAATTTTGGTGGCAGGGTGAGAAGCAATGAAAAATGGTTTGGTACTTAAAACGATAATAAACACGGTGCCTAACAGGCTTTATTTGTGTGTTTTAAACTGTCGAAAATGTCACCAGTGCCTCAAGAGAAACATTTTGATCGGGCTGCCGCTTTGAAAAGCTACATTCCGACATTTCAGCATGTTACAATAGGTTTCCTGGTTCTGAAAGGCTTTAGGACACAGAATACGCTGCTCTAATAAGCAACACACTAAACTGGCAGTCAGAATAGTGTCAATTTGAAGCAGGCCAAGAAGTTGAGGGCAAACTCTATGCACTTTGTGTGAACTTGGCTTTCAGACTGACTGCCCAAATTTCTGTCATCAAACGATGAAAGGTTTTGCCCTAACGGAAATCGCAGCCGTACATAAACATAAACATAAACATAAAAAAAGGCTAAAGAATATTTACTGCACAATATTCCTTGTCTTTATGTTGTATATTCTCATGTGTTTTCTGCAAGCTTCTATTTTTACCAACACATCTGCTTAAAAAATTTATAACTGGCTGTTTTGTTCTACTGCTGCCTTGCGACTGAGTGAGAATTTGTTATTGTATGACCGTTATTTGGCCTCAGGACTGTTTATATGTGACATCTATCAGGGGCTTCATGATAAAACAATAAAGCAAGGAAAAAGAACAACCACTTTTTAATAGTTAAGGGTAAGATGTGCTGTTTTTGATTAGCATGAAAGAAGACTTGGGTTCAAAAAATGTTCAGACATAAATTAATCAAAATCGCATCTGAACTCTGAACTTGACAGTCAGTGATCCTCATGCATTTGTATTCTTTCACAGTGTGTTGTAAATGACCCTCTTTTTCTGATTTTCTCTCTCGTTCTCTTAACTTATGGCATAATTAACAGTAGTGCGACTCAAAGGTCAACTTGCCTGTGATATCAGTCTCAGACTGGAGCCCGTATTTACAACTGACCAAAGACCAACAGTGACCTCCAAATCAAAGCACTCATCATTATTAGATAAGCAGCAGAACATTCCAGATCAGAAGAATAAAAGAATAACTTACAGAAGCATGACAATTTATAAGTAAACTCTTAGGGCAGTTTCTCAGTGCCACAAACAAACACCAACAGGGTCAAAAACCAACAGACAATGTCAAGAACTGATTTAATCTTCTAAGAATCATGTAGCAGCCAAAAATGAGAAGAAAGCATCATTAAATAACTTATTTTTAAGAATGTACTTCAGTCTCACTGCAGAGGACAGACAGGTTGATGCGTTCATCTCCATAATGATCCCTTGAGACACATTTATAGATCATAAGGAAAATGCTCTGACGTTCTCCATGCATGTTTAAGGATGAGTTATGCTAGATGAAATGTACCCTGAAACATGAGGTTTTATTTCTCATCTACTTCCCTGGAAACATTTACATGTTAAGGGAGCTTCTATGACTATATGCTGTGATGTATATTTAGATTTCTAAAAAAAAAATCTAACATTTTGGAATGCATTTTTTTGTAAATGTTAAACTAATGCATTTCACATTCACCTCAGATCCATAAACATGCACACTCGCACAGGCAAACACAAATCCCATAAACACACAGTTAGCAGCTGCCTCAGTCGTGCATTTATGTGTCATCTCAGAAGGAAGCTGCTAGTCTGGGGAAATTAATTTATTGCAAAGGATGCAAGGAAACAAATTATGACATTGCTTAGCACCAAAGCCTTTGTCTCTCTGCCTGTGCATCTCATTAGCAGATCAAACTTAAAAAGAAAACAACATCAGCATTAGAGGGCAAACCCTTTTTTAAACATTTCCTTACAAAAAGGCAAAAAAAGAACATTCGTTTTTAAATATGCTTTAGTTTGCAGTTATATGCTTGAATTACAGGTGGCCCAGACAGAATCTGCAGAATCTTGCCTTTACCAATGCTGATTTTAGGTAGAAATCTGCAGAACGGATTTAAATATATAGAGCTGCAATAATCATGATTTCTTGTTGTCTAAATTAGTCAGTGTCAGTTCTGTTACTGTCAAACTCTGTTACCAAGGTAGAGAAACATTGTTGACAGTATGTAACAGAACTGACAGTCATGTGTGTGTGTGTGTGAGTGTGTGTTTCTCTGTGTATAACTGTCAATTCTGTTACATACTGTCAACACTGTTACTCTACCTTGGTAACAGAGTTTGACAGCAACAGAACTGACACTGACTAATTGAAAAATATTATATTGTTATGGCCTGTAACATATTGTGGTCCATGACAATGAGTAAACACATTATTAAAATAATTAAAAATATAACCATTTGAAAACAAAACTGAAAAAATAATGACTTTGGACACCAAATGACTGACTGGCTGACCGA
>NW_015544136.1:509265-512274 GCF_001515605.1 Sinocyclocheilus anshuiensis | reverse complement strand
ACTGACTGACTGACTGACTGACTGACTGACTGACTGACTGACTGACTGACTGACTGACTGACTGACTGACAGGCAGGCAGGCAGGCAGATAGACAGACAGGCAGATAGACAGACAGACAGACAGACAGACAGATAGATAGATAGATAGATAGATAGATAGATAGAAGAAAAGTGACATCAGAGAGTGGCTCCATTAGAGCTCTAGAATAAAGATAAAAAGTATCCGTGAATGCTCTTTGTAAAAGCCTCTCTCACACAGACATGGAGTCACTATTCTTTACCCAAACCAGATCCTTTACCCGAGACAAAACCACATTTCTCAGCTAGAAGCTCCACCTCAGCTAATTACTTTGATTGTTTGTCAGATTGTACAGCAAGATCAAGGTACTGAAACGACATTTTGTTTGAGAACGGATATAAATAAACTCCCTCAAAACTATCTGTGATAAACACGGTGGGGAGAAAGCCATTTGACATCTGCAGGATAGATGGATGGATTGTGAAAATGATGATGCAATTTTCCTGGTGACAGATGGGAAGGCGTGCCGTCTTCTGAATGGTAATCGCCAGCTTCAGAGATTTATGAAGAAGAGATGAGATGAGACTTGACGTTTAAACTCAAGCCATCACTAATGTTTATGAATGGTGCCTCTGGTTTATAATTGCATATTAGAAGTTATCTGACTAAGTGCCAAATCTGAAATCAAGCTTTCTCGTTTCATATCTCTTTCATCCAATTTGATTATTAATATTACAATTAGAGCTGTCAATTTAACACATTCATCAAAAAAACAAGAAAAAAAAAGAAGCTACAAAGAAAAATCCATTATACCACCCTTTAAAAAGGGGGATAATGGATTATGTTAAATTTTATGGAAATTAAATTAATCATATATTAACTTTCAAAGCCAATAATTGCAAACATATTTGAATGTCTATTTAATGCTTTTCTAATCTGTCACAACAATGCTGTATTATTTAAAAAAAAGAAAATAAACTTTGTATTATGTTAATTTTGTGAGTGTTTCTAAGCAAATATTGATATACACAATAAGAATAGTGATTAATTTAAATAATAAATCAGCATATCATGTGATTAATTCAACATTTGAATTTTTTAATTAACTGAAAGCCCCAATTACTATATACAGTATAAATGACTAGCAAACAATATTTATTTGCATGCCTAAAATAACCATTGCTACTGTAAGCACTGCATTTCTGAGGTTTTTGCCACAAGTCTGTATTTAAATGAATTTCCCTCCTCAGTTAACTGACTGCAATTTCTAGTGTGATGGATGAATGTAGACAAACAATGGGAGCGGGTGAGAATGACTTTCATCTTGAAGAAAGACGGCTGTGTGGCCAGTGTCGTCCTTGTGAAAACACAAGCTCTGGGCGTTTAGCAGCAGAGTATCTGCCGCTTATGTGGTTCCCTGACCTTGTTCACACAACACTCTGAGCAGCTGCCTCTGACATTACTTTCTCATTAGTTACGGATGGTACACCCATAAATCTGCACACACAAACGGTACACACACACACCTCACTCACACACATTCTCACACACACACTTACACTCACTCTCACACTCTCACTCTCTCACACTCACACACACACACACACTCAGACAAACTCTCACACAGACAGACACACTCACACACACACACACACGCTACACACACACACACTCTCACACACACACACACACACACACACACACACACACACAAACTGGCAGTGTAAATGTGGCTGCATGCAGATGTGGCTGTACTTTCTGTTAATTAAGTCCTGTTAACGTGGTGTATTGTTAGAGATGTTTCTCGTAGGATGTGATTTCACACACAATGCCAACTAACAAATTTGACTCTTACTGCATAACTCTCATTAATTTTACCCCCTGCAGTTTTCAGTTGCTTTATGCGAGAGAACTGATTAATGTTTTTCGTGTTTCAACATACTATATGTGTGAGTAGAAATATTGTTGATAAATGAAAAATATGCATATGTCATTAAAACATGTTCTGTTCATTTGTATTTGTTAAAAAAACCCCTGTAATTTCTCACCCTCATGTTTTTCAAAACCCATATGCTGCTGTTTTTCTGTGGAACACACAAGGAAATTTGTTTTTAATTAACACTGCTTTTTTCAATACTGAAGCACCAAAAAGAGAGCAAAAAAAAAAAAGTTTTGTGCTGCATAAAATGCCATAAAAACATTAAAGTGTTTTATATATGGCAACCCAGGCTCATTGAAAAGAAAAAAATAAAAAAAACGTGCCTGTGGCGCCATCTTTGTGAAACAATATTATGTTGCGTTTTGCACACTTTGTGACACCTTCAAAGTGAAATGTCTAGTGATTGATATTCTTCCCTGAAATCTTATTTGTAGAGATGTCGCATCAATGCATCGCACCACGATTGATGGTTTCATGCATGTATCATAACCGAATGCAACGTGCCAGTTTGAATATGTGAAATGGAGAATGAAATTTGAAAAATGACATTTCGGTCTGTTCCTTACACAGACTTCAATAGTCTTAAAAATAGCACACAAGTCACATGTACTATTTTATGGTTCTTTTATGGTATTTTTGTCCTTTAGGAAGCTTAAAAAACCTAAGAACTGCTGTGTTCTATATCAAAGCGCTGCATAAAAACTCTCCTTTTGTAATCCATGGAGAAAATAAAAGCATAAAGGTCTGAAACAACATAGTGGGTGAGTAAATGATGACTGAAATGTCCTTTTTGTGTAAACTATTCAATACAACTCCCTGAAGCTCAATGACATTTTCAGCAAGTGCACTGTAACTGATTTTTGTAATTTGAACAGTATTATACTGTAATATGTAAAGTAAGATACTGTAAAATGTGTATACAGTATTTTACTGTAACCCGCAAAGGATTATGGGAAAATATACGGTCACTACTGTATTTCCTCACTACTGTAAATCAATTTACAGTAGTGAACTTGCCCGCGAAAAACTGACCAATGGCAAGGGAGTTATT
>NW_015544136.1:506381-508783 GCF_001515605.1 Sinocyclocheilus anshuiensis | reverse complement strand
TATAAATCTTTTGTAACATTCTAAATGTCTTTATCATCACTTTTGATCAATTTAAAGCATCCTTGCTAAATAAAAGTAGTAATTTCTATCATTTCTTTCCCAAAGAAAAAAATTATACTGATTCCAAGCTTTTGAGTGGTATAGTGTATAATGTTACAAAAGCTTTTTATTTCAGATAAATGCTGATCTTTAGATCTTTCCATTCATCAAAGAATCCTGAAAAAAATGTACTCAACTGTTTTAAATATTGATAATAATATTAAAATGTATGGGTATGGTAAAAATCATGGTTTACAGTGCAGTACCACAATTGGATTGTTTTTTACAGGTAAAAAATGTTTAAACTACATGAAAATAAACTCTACAGTACTGATACTGTAAATGAAAATACGGTAATACTGTAAATAAAATACAGCAGACATTATTGTACTGTAAATGCAATTACAGTATTAATACTGTAAACATTTTTACAGTAAATTACTGGCATCCAGCTGCCAGTAAGTTACTGTAAAATTTACAGCAACCTATTTACAGTGTGACTCTTACCTCCCAATGACCTCCTCCAGAAGACGTACACATGGATGTCCACTGTGACTCTACTGAAGTGCACTGTGATTGACCGTGTTTCCCATCCCACATCAGTGCCCCAAACGAGCCTCTAAATCCCCGTGAGCCACACAGGAAAAGGCCACATACGCAATACCGATCCAGCCCACATCATCTGGACACAAACTCTATGTGATAGCATGTTTGTGTGCGACACATTTAGCATGTGCAGCTATGTGAAAGACCTAAATTATTCATCATTAAAAACAAAGCACCGGAAAATCCATCCCCGATCTAAGAAGAAAAACAGTGTTATAATAGATAAAGGACGCAGTTCCTTCTGGATCGATGAGCACAAGCAAACAAAGATGATGAAGTTTGGGATGTAAGACTAGGAAAACTGAACTCAGGTAATAGATGATGGCTTCTGCTTCTCATTCAGAAACAATTTCCTAGATAAATAAATAAAGTGCACACTAGGGCTGCACGATTAATCGAATGTGATTGTCATGCGTATCTTGTCAGTAAAGCCGGTTCTGTGATTAGTAGTAAATCTCCATCACGTGCTTTCAGATGGAGCGGCATTTAATACACAGAGCCGTTGTTCACTGACAAGCTATGCAAAATCGCGTTCATAATCGAATCCTTCTGTGAGATGATGTGGCTTCTTACACAGAATAAGGCACGCAACATATTTCATAGTATTTAAGCAGTGATAAAGGCTATGTCGATTAGCATTGCAATATTATATACTTTATTATAATAAAAATTATAATAAGACGAACTCAGATAAACCATATATTGTCGTAGTCGTGTGTATATTAGTCACGCTGAATTAATGAAAGCAGTTAAATCTTCTGTTTATTCAGCAACCGCTATTAGGATTTCCTGGAGTTCTTCTGCAGGGCATATTTGGAGTTTCAGCGTCCTCTGGCCTTCAGATGGAGATTTACTACTGATCACAGACCGAAGCAGACCAAGGGCTGGTCTGAGGTCCTGAAGCTCCGCGTACGGTCCACGTAAATGCGCAGAGCGCGAACGGGACAGAGCAGAGCGATGGCTGGGTCTGCCTCCTCCCGGGGCAGCGCTTGCAAGTTCACCACCTGATCCCTAAAATGCATGGTGGGAACTTTGGGCACATATCCAGACGTTGTCTCAGGACAACATGAGAGTTACCCGTACTCCGATCGGGCATCTACGGGGGTCTTCCCGGCGGGAAGAACACCAATCGATGAACAGGTTCCACTTCAGCCTGTAGGCATGTCTGGTAGACGGGGCTCTAGCTGACGTGATGGTGTAGCGTCTCCAAATCAGCTGGACTGTCTCGGGGTGGAGTCACCATTCTCCCGGAAGGGCGGGCTGACGTGAGAGCTCGTCGGCTGCACGATTGAGCTCGCCTGGGGCATGAACGGTGCGAAGCGACCTCAGATGCTTCTGACTCCAGAGGAGGAGATGGCGGGTGAGTTGCGACCTTGGTGGTTGATGTACGCAACGGTCACAGTGTTGTCCGTGCGAGACGGGGCTCTAGCTGAAGTGATGGTGTTTACTACCGCTGGAGGTAGCCCACCTAGAACCTCCGCTGGGCCAATATGAGCCAGTCGTCGAGATAGTTGAGAATGCGAATGCCTCAATGGAACGAGGGCTGCCTCCACGACCTTGGTGAAGACACGAGGCGACAGGGATAGCCCGAAGGGGAGGACCTTGTACTGATATGCTCGCCCTTCGAACGCAAAGCGGAGAAACTGTCTGTGTTGAGGGAGAATCGAGACATGAAAGTACGCGTACTTGAGGTCGATCGCTGCGAACCAATCGAAAGGACGGACGCATTGAAAGATGCGTGTCTGCATCAACATCCT
>NW_015544136.1:504843-505373 GCF_001515605.1 Sinocyclocheilus anshuiensis | reverse complement strand
CACGCCAACTGTCATTGGCTTGTTTAGTTAACACTCGAAGGTGATTTGGCTCTCGGGCGAGATCCCAATTCGTCAGTCACGACTGACGTAACGTTGAACGTGACTGACTGAAAGGGAACTTACATTTACACTGAAAAAAAATTGGTGTAGAAACAGTTTTCACTCAGAAATTGCTATTAAATTTTTACAAACAATTACAAAGAACCAGCAAGTAACATTTTGAAACGTGAAAAAAAAATGAATGTTTTTTTTTTTGTTTTTTTGAAAACATACTCCAATAAACTTTATTTACAACATTATTTACAACTAAACTTTTTTTTTTTCTTCTTCTGTGAATGCGAAAAAATTGTCAATGTGCCACTGCAAATTTTAACAGTTTAAATTATTTTAGGTTTTATTTCTAAGTGTGATAAAATTAACATTTCAGCTCTACTGAAAGTCAGTCTCTGGACTAAGTAATATTAAACAGTAAAGCTATATATATATATATATATATATATATATATACAGTGGGTACGGAAAGTATTCAG
>NW_015544136.1:503277-504115 GCF_001515605.1 Sinocyclocheilus anshuiensis | reverse complement strand
AAGTGGTATCTGTGCATCCCTAATATATATATATATATATATATATATATATATTAATGAGTACACTATTCCTTGTAAATCCACATGAGTGTACAGTTGTATTTCCTATTCGTATAAAGAAGCTGTTTTAATGGTTTGTGTATAAAAAGTAATTTTGATGATATTCAGAAACAACATGATTTACTGAGATAGGTGTATCACTATGCTTTATTTAAATAAACAAATACATTTATCAAAGGGTTACATACTATACATGAGGATATGGATCAGGGGCTAGTAACACAAGTCTTCTCCAATTACCACCCAAGCAGTTAATCAGAGCACTATTTTTGCCATGACAGCTCACAGATTTCACCTTGACAAAATGCAGACAGATAGATAGATAGATAGATAGATAGATAGATAGATGGGAGGTCTGCAAATCTCTAACTGCTCAATGCGCACTCAAATCACACACAGGGCACGAGTACTCGTGTTGCCAACCATCACCATGGCAGCTGAGGGTGGGGGTCAGGGAGGCGCTGTTGGTGCTGACAGGCTGGCAGTGCTGGTGACAAGTGGCCATAAGTTCTCCCCAGTGGAAACCTGGGAGTATGCCTGCTGCAGCACTCATGAAACAACTATTAATACAGAACTAATCCTATTCATGTCGCATAATAATGATTGAAATTAAAATTCAACTGCAATAGCTAATCTGAACCGCAATATGACCTAAACTACAGTTTAATAAATATAATGATAATATTCAATACACAGTATTGACAGATCACAATAAGTTATGATATATATATATATATATATATATATGATATATATATATATATATTAGCGCTCAAAA
>NW_015544136.1:501564-503145 GCF_001515605.1 Sinocyclocheilus anshuiensis | reverse complement strand
TTTACACACCTCTATATATATATATATATATATATATATATATATATATATATATATATATGATATATATATATATATATTAGGGCTGTCAAAATTAACGCGTTAATAACACGTTACCGCAAATTCATTTTAACGGCACTAATTTTATTAGCGCGCGATTAACGCAGCGCATATTTTCTGTTTGACCTGTGACCTAGCCCGTAGTTGGAGAAATGGAGATGCACAGTGTTGCCAACTTAGCGACTTTGCAGACCCCTTTAGCGACGTTTTTATTCTTCTTCTTCAAAAAAGCGCCTAGCGACAAATCTTTAGGGTTTGCCTAAACCTTAGGCCTATTTAGTTTCTGAGAATCGCCGGTACTGCCACACAAGCACGAGGTCTCTCTTTCCCAGCACGCACACACCTCTATCTGTGTCTGCTCTGTTTAGCAAATGGCCGAGAAGAGCAGTGCTTTCAGTTAAAACAGATATTATGTTGCTTCTCTAATTTTACATGCAAGTATAGCCGAAGTCACAGCACACCTATTGTCTTTATCTTATGTGTATTTGATCTCATCAGATGACGGCTCGATTATAAATCAGGATTCTTGTTCAGATAAACTTCTTGGAAGGGAGAGCTGGTTATGAAGTCTTAATGGGTCGCGTTTCAGTCACTATTTCATATTCATTCTGTTGTCTGACAACAGAAACAGTAAAATATATCAATGAAAACAGTTTTATTGAGAATTTAGCTGCATCAAAATACAGTATGTGGGCACAGAGAGGCAAACAAATGTAATAATAGATGTACATTTTGCATGTTCAGGAGAAGTGAGCTGCCCTGTCCTGCAAACATGTAAACAGGCTTGTGTAAGTAAATTGCTCAGTGCGGTAATGGGAACCTGGAATTTCTATGTTCTTTTTTCATGTGTTTAATAGACATGAACAAGTTATTTGAAAAACATCTATGACCTTTGAAACATGTCTAGTCTTCATGCTCTATGTTGAGTATTGTCACAAAGCAAGGCCAGACACAACAGGTAAGTGCAAATCAGGATGGTTTATTGACTGGGTAAGGGGATGACTGGAATAGGTGAGTTAAAGGCAGGTGAGTGTCAACACAGTGAATGGTTCCAGGGTGCTTATCTGAGTTCTGATGGTGAGGATCGGATGCCGGTTACGTTGGAGATCGTGGAACAGTTTCCAAGGAGTCGTTGGAGGATCGCGGGAGGAACAGCAGGTAATTCGTTCTAGGAGAATTTGGCAGAGAGAGTCCAGAGCAGTTCGTAGGAGTGAACGGTAGACCGGACAGTGAGTGACTGTGCTGTGTGTGTATTTGTAGTGTGGCTTGATTGGTGACAGCAGGTGCGGGTGATCAGAACTCAGGTGACTGTGATCAGGTAATTATCCTGGATGGTGACTGAAGTGACTGATGAATCCCTGACATTACCCCCCACTCCAGGGGCGGCTCCTGACGCCCTCGAGCGGCGGCGGCCACGGCTTCTGGGTGCGGGGCGACCAGGATGGGTGCGATGGAAGTCCTCTAGAAGCAACGGGTCCAGAATGTCATCCCTGGCCACCCAGGAACGTTCCTCCGGTCCAT
>NW_015544136.1:494436-498557 GCF_001515605.1 Sinocyclocheilus anshuiensis | reverse complement strand
AATTTAAATTAACTGCTCAAAAGAACCGATTCGCGAAAACGAGTCGGAGCAGCTCAACACAAAGCGGCGCGCGGGCTGTGTGTGTCAGATGGGAAAGAGCGCGATCCTGACAGTGAGAGCTGCGATGTCATGAATCCTGCATAGTGTCAGGGGGCGTGTTGGTCACTCTTTTCCTCTCTTATAAATATTTTCTTTCAAAAAATGAATGAGTTATTTTAGAAACCTAAGCACACTCATTAGATGGCCTCCCGGAGCGCCAGAGACTGTGTTTGCGGCTGTGGATTGTAGGCTATTTTTCCAACAATAGAGAGCAGAAGGGAAATGTATGTGTGTGTGTGTGTATGTGTGTGTGTGTGTGTGTGCGTGCCCACCCTCTGTGAGATATCACGCCCCCTTCACTCATGCACCCTTTGGGCTATTGATGAATCCTAATGCTGAGAACATATATTTTCATAATAAACAGAAAGCACGTGTGCATGTGTGTGCATTGCCTTGTTCGTATGCGCTGTTACACCACAAAAAAAATAAAAATAAAATAAAATAAATAAATGAATAAAGCCTAGCCTATATAAAAAAAGAAATGAATACAGAATTAAAAAAATCAGAATACAGAAATAAATTTAAAAAATGACTCACGCATCATCAATTGTTGTTATTATTTCTAATAGTAGCTTACAATGTGAAAGGAATGTTATTTGATTTGATTTGAATGGATTTCTTTCATACTCTGTGTTCTGCCTTTCTTGTTTTTATACTAATTAACCTTGACAGTTTGAAAAAACTGCAGCAATTTTTGGTTGTAGAATTCACATTTAAAATACATTTGATATAATGCATTTTAAAATAACATTGTGTTATTTTGATTATTTAGGGATGAAAGTAGTTTGCTTCTGAGATACTTGCAAACCAACAAATAAATAGACTGGTTGTGGGGTCTCCTTAGAAAAAGAAGAAAAAAATAGTATTTACTGCCCCCTGGCGAATGACACTAAATATCACAGTTAAAATAAATTATTTTGGGTGGTTCAGAGACAATGCGCACCTTATTTGTTAATGTTTCAGAGGACATTTCAGCTAATGAAATGTATATATAGGCTATATACAGCATCCAGCATCTTTATTACAACAATATAAAACTAGGTAAAAAGACTAGGAAAAACCATATATTATGCCAATATAAACTGTAATAAAATTAAGAAATAGCCCCATTGTTGATTTAATATCTTCTTCATTTCCATCTTCATTTATTATTTTGCTTATGATGATTATGTAAACTGATTTGTTGTTTTTCCATTTATTATGATATAAACACTTATTGTAATTAAAGTTGAATAAGTAAATGGTGTAAAAATGAAATAAAAATGTCACGCATAAATCATCAAGCATATTTGTAATTTCACACAGACACATTATTAATTTTTGTAGCAAATCATTCTTGATTGATTAATTCGATGGCGCTTAGAACTGCTCTCTCATGAAGAGAAGATGCAAAATCCCCGTGATAAATAACTCAACCGCTGGGTTACGTCTGACCCAGGATCTGAGTAACACTAAAACTACCCAAACATTGGGTTGTTATGTCTGACCCAGGAGCTGCAAAACAACCCAAACACTGGGTTGTTACATTTGACCCAGGAGCTGGGTAACACAAAAACTACCCAAACACTGAAAAAATAACCCAAACAAATGCCAGCAACCCAGCATTTGGGTTAAAAAAAAAATAACCCAGGATTTTTTAGAGTGTATGGTTTCACTAATATTAAACATACATTTGCATAAAGCATCCATATTTGTCCATGCCCATGTTGAATAGAGTATTAAAAACTTGAAAAGTATAAATTTAAGGTACATTTAGATAGAATAAAATGTGCGATTAAATTGCGATTAATCATTAGTTGACTCATGACACTCATGCGATTAATCACAATTAAATATTTTAATGATATATATATATATATATCACCAGTTCTGAGTGGGTGTTTAAATGACTGTGGTAGGCTCATACCAACTTAATTGTATGAACAAAAACTAGTTTGGGACTGCCATTTAATAGCCTTACCTTATAGGCTGTTTATTCTTCAGTATTAGTCATATTCTTACAATTTATGTGTATGTTAAGTAAAGGAGGGCGGTACTTGTGTGTGTGTCAACAATTTTTGTGAAATAAATTTGCTTTTTTTATTTTAAACAAATTTATTATATATATATCCTAAAAAAAGTGGGCTGCGGCTTAATGACCATGGGGAAATGTGGGTCCCATGGCCAAACCAGTTGAGAACCACTGATGTTAGCTATACATAAAATGTAAAGTAAGGGATATTTTACATCCAGTCAGTTGTTATCGCAGAATAAACCCAGACACAAAATATTGATTTGAGTTTAAATATTTTAAATCTTTAAATGCAATACTTCCGCAAAGAAAAACTGTGAAAATATATATTATTTTGTCAATAAAGCATATATTATTATGTAAATAAATACATTTAAGAAAAAAAAAATATTATTACTATGATTTTTTGTAATATTGATTGTTGGTGCCATAGCATTGTCGTCAGCATAAATAAAAAAAAATATGTATGTTTGTATGTATGCATGTAGTGTATGTATGACTCATACTATAGTAGAGTATGCAAATTATTTATCATTTATTTATTTTGTCCAATATACACATTTATTTATCATTTGCTGTTTTAGCCCTACATAGTCCTGTTCTGCACTTTCGTATTTCTACACCTTTCTCTGTCGCACTTGCTTACACATAAAGCAGTCGTGCTTACTGATAGCCATGCCAATATAATAAGGTGTAAACGGTACAGCAAAATCTCTACCAGCGAACATACTGTATATACCCTAACATTTAAAAGAGCAAATTAAGCATAATTTTGCAAAAAGGGCTTTGCCATCTAAAAACAAACAGACTGTAAAGGATGAAAACATTTAAAGGGTTAGTTCACCCAAAAATTTAAATTAGCCTGTGTTTTACTCACTCTCGAAACATCCTAGGTGTATGCGACTTTCTTCTTTCAGACGAATACAATCGGAGTTATATTAAAAATGGTCTTTGCTCCTCCAAGCCTTACAATGGGGGTAAGCGGGTGTTTGTTGTTAACAGTTCAGAAGACGTGAAATAAAGTGCGCACATCCATAATAAAACATCCCTCACATGGCTCCGGGGGGTGAATAAAGGCCTTCTGTAGCGAATCCATGCGGTTTTGTAAGATAAATATCCATATTTCAAACGTAATAAACACTATTTTCTCACTTCCGCTGACTGTCGTACGCGGAAGCCGACCAGGTGGATGATGATATACGTATATACAGTGCTGCTTGAAAGTTTGTGAACCCTTTAGAATTGTCTATATTTCTGCATAAATATGACCCAAAACATAATTAGATTTTCACACAAATCCTGAAAGTAGACAAAGAGAATCCAATCAAACAAAGGAGACACAAATATATACTTTGTCATTTATTTATTGAGAAAAATGATCCGGTGTTAAATATTTGTGAGTGGCAAAAGTATGTGAATCTTTGCTTTCAGTATCTGGTGTGACCCCCTTTTGCAGCAATAACTGCAAGTAACTTTTCTTGTAATTGCTGATCAGTCCTGCACAACGGCTTGTAGGAATTTTAGCCCATTACTCAGTACAGAACCACTTCAACCCTGTGATGTTGGTGGGTTTCCTCCTATGAACTGCTTGCTTTAGGTCCTTCCACTTCCTTCTTTAACCATTCTTTGGTAGAACGACCTGTGTGCTTGGGGTCGTTGTCTTGCTGCATGTCCCACTTTCTCTTGAGATTCAGTTCTCGCACAGATGCCCTGACATTGTCCTTCAGAATTTGCTGGTATAATTCAGACTTCATTGTTCCATCAATGATGGCAAGCCATCCTGGACCAGATGCAGCAAAACAGGCCCAAACCATGATACTACCACCACCATGTTTCACAGATGGGATAAGGTTCTTATGCTGGAATGCAGTGTTTTCTTTCTCCAAACATAACGCTGCTCATGTTCTATTTTGGTCTCATCCATCCACAAAACATTTCTCCAGTATTCCTCTGGCTTGTCCACATGATCTTTAGCAAACTGCAGATGGGCAGCAATGTTCTTTTTGGATAG
>NW_015544136.1:482415-494044 GCF_001515605.1 Sinocyclocheilus anshuiensis | reverse complement strand
TATATATATATATATATATATATATATATAAATAAAAAAGCTACGTTTAAGTTAATATCAAGTGAAGTACAATTTAGACACATAATCGACTATTTTTGTTCTATTCCACCAATGGAAATAGTTCAAAACAAAGTGATGGCAGAACCATTACGTCTCTGATCAACACAGTGGTGTTACGTTCCTGAATGCTTCAGCATTTTTAACTAATTTCTTGAGTCAGTGATTCAAGGACCCATTCACAAAGACAGTCACTTGCTTCGTCCCTGAATGAATCAGCTGTTTTGAATGAATCTGTTGTTTGAAAGAATCAATGATTCACTCATTTAGACAATGACTTGCTGCCACCTACTAGCATTTTAAGTTTCATATTTTTTTCCAACATTTTATGTTTCTATATTCAATATTTTATATTTAAAAAAATAATCTCATAGCAATTTATGCAACTGTAACTGCAGTGTAAATGCATACATGCACGCACGCACATAAGGTTAGAAAAGTTGCCATTAGAGGAATAATAATTTTACTTTATTTTAAGATTTTATTATACTCACTCTCATTACTCATTCTCAGAGAGGAATTTCTTTATTCTGTTGAACACAAAAGAAGATACTTGAAGAATGTGGGTAACCAAACAGTTGTTGGTAGCCATTGACTTCCACAGTATTTTTTTTCTTCATACTATAGTAGTCAATGACTACCAGCTACTGTTTGGTTACCCACATTCTTCAAAGTATCTTCTTTTGTATTCAGTGGAAGAAAGAAACAACATGGAACAACATGAGGGTGAGTAAATGATGACAGAATTTAAATTTTTGGGTGAACTATCCAGTTAATGGATGATTTCATTTCTGTCATTGCTTGTAGGTTTGGTATTATTTTGCAGTTTTATCCTGGCTTCACTGAATCCTGAAAAGTGTCCTCCTTTCTGTTGTTTTTGTAAATACCACCCTAATTGTAAATTTAGAAATTACATTTTCCTCCTCCTAAAATCTATACCTAAGTGCAAAAATCAATTGTGAACACTTGAAACACTTGAATTTCCACTCATACAATCTGTACGTTTTTTATGCAACACTTCCTTTCACACGCCTCTTACTTCTGAGTCTCTGCATGGGTCTTGCAGACTTCCGGTGCCTGCTCACAACTGCATGTGTTTTGGTTATTAGCATTCCCACTGCCTGCACTAATAGGAGTGCGTTATCACAGCTGTCTATTCAAGTCCTCCCCCTCATCACTCACTTCTCATTGATACACTGCACCAAGCCTTTTCCGCTTAAGATGTGTCCTTTCAAGAATAATCGCCCGCTCAGAGTCGGGCTTCACAATCACAATCCTCTGCAGCTAATGTTGAGAGGGGTCACAGGCAAAAGCACTGAGTGATGCAATTTTAGGCCATTAACATGGTAACCAAAATCATAAACTGCAGGGAGCTAAAGCAGGCCGCTCTCTCTGCAGGAGCTCAACGCTAACAAGCTGTGGCTGCTTTGTGCAGTGCCTGCTGCACCAGAGGAACGAGCCTCCTAGAGCGTCCTTGAGCACAAATGGTGTGCAGATGTACTGGTAACATCCCGTGCTGGGTCCCAGTAAGAGTGACCTGTCTGTCCACTCGCACAGTACAGTAGGGGTGCTGGCGAAGTGCCATTGCCTCATACAGCGGCCATGTGCTCCGAGGTCAGCTGACTCTATCACCCTGCTGACTCTCATTGCGTAAGCATGGACAGAAATAGAAAAGCAGAGGTCCTCCTTATCTAGTGCTGCTTAAAGGAAGAATAAGTTTACTTCTGACTGTTTCGAGAGTGACTACATACAGAGAAGTCACTTATCAGAGATTAATAGATGGTTATCACATCTCTAAAGCACTATTCAGATGAAAGTAGTTTTTTATAGTAGTTTTATATATATAAATACACTACCGTTCAAAAGCTTGGGGTAGGTAACAGGGTTACTATTGTTAACTAAAACTAAAATCATACAAAAATCACCTATTTTAACTTAAAAACTTGACTTCAGTTGCTGCCTTAAATTTGGTTGTGCAAGTCATTTTAACATAAATTACATTAAACCGACATAAAAAATTGAGTTGAATCTCATATAACTCATAAGAATAGTTCCCTTTCTGACGTTCACTCCTACGTGTGTTGGGGTCGTCCTTGAGAGCCCCAATCACCTCTGAGAGTATCAGAAAAGGCGAATGAAATTGGCGTGCAGAATTTGCATGCAAGGCCACGCCCATATAGACGGGTATATAAGGCTGGCCATGTGCAAGCTGTACTTCGGAGCTAGAGCAATGCATCTCATATGAGAAGCAAGCTTTTCCGATCGCTTCAAATTACCACCGGATTATTCGGCACATTCGGTGGTCTCTCTCCTGCTGCACAGACAAGTGTGAGGCGGTTCCCATGGGTGCTTCGGCGGATGTTAAGAGCGAAATTTCCATCTTTAAAGAGTAAATTTCCTCTAAAAAAGCATTACATGGCGGTTCACGTCTTTTCCGGTTCCCATGGGTGCTTCAGTGGATGTTAAGAGCGAAATTTCCATCTTTAAAGAGTAAATTTCCTCTAAAAAAGCATTACATGGCGGTTCACGTCTTTTCCGGTTCCCATGGGTGCTTCAGTGGATGTTAAGAGCGAAATTTCCATCTTTAAAGAGTAAATTTCCTCTAAAAGAGCATTACACGGCGGTTCACGTCTTTTCAAAGATGCCATTGCCTCCGTGTTCTTCTGAATGTTGGGGATTTCTCTCTCCCTCCGACGGGCATGATCGCTCCATTCTGTGATTGGGCCAAGCTCACACTGAAGAAGCGTTCGTGGGTGGATCATGTTCTCATTGCGAGAGCATGACCATCAGAAAGTTGCGGTCGTGGCTCTCATATGTCTTCTCAAGGTAGAGATTGAGAGCTTCCTGAGTTGCTCCCTGTCCTGGTCCTTCTACCTCTGGGTACGAGGCCTCAGTGGTGAGGGCAATCTGGGGCCTTCAATGGAAGTGCATCTGCCAGGTACATCCTCGCGGGCCTCCCATTCCCCTGCACGCTCTGTTAACCCGGTTGAGTTTTTGAATGAATTATGTGGCTCACCCATGGGTGAACTTAATTTCTCGTTCAGAGCTTAGGAGGAAGATGAGGTTTCTCTCGCAGCATTGGGGTGCAGACTTACGCCTTCTGACGTGGAGGACACTGCTGATCTGCCAACTTCGGGTGTTCCGGCCCAGTCTAAGTCTGCCATGAGCACTGGGATGGAGTAAGTTCCACCGCTCTCCCCCAAGCACTCATTGTTGGATGATTGGTTTGTGGGAACTGGGAGGGACAAGTGCCCTCCACCCCGGTGCCTTTCTTCCCAGAAGTGCATGGGGAGCTCACAAAGACATGGAATGCACCGCTTTTTGGACAGGACACGCTTTGCGGGCTCCATCGTCCTCACTACCCTCGTCAGGCTACTAGGAACCCACGCAAGGCTTCAAAGAGGTCCTGAGATGGGCAACCAAGGGATGGAGAGGCTACACACCTGCTTGTCCCAGGATTGCAGGTGAGCCTCACTCCCCTTGGGGGAATTTTACTTTTTCAATAAAAGAGTTTTCTCCTTCTCTGGGTGTCATTCTTCCTCACGGTGTTTGTGGCTCTCGTCTTCTCGATGGACGGGCACCAGAATCTCTGTGAATGAGACTCCTTCGCCTTCCCGCATTCTGACGCCTCACGCCCAAGTTCAGGTAAGTGCTTTATGCGGCACCTCTGCTGCCTCGGGCCCCTGGACCAAGGTCAGTACACGCAAGACCTCCCGATGTGATGGACCTTGCTCTGCCTTGCTGCTGGCTCCCCACCTCGGGTACCCCGGGTATTGTCCCATTAGTACCACTAGTGCAGTGCCTGGATGCATGTTTATTGCTTCCCAGCCTGTCACGTTGGCTGGTCAGGACAATCCGGCTCAGTTATACGATTCAGTTTGCCAGGCGCCTGCTCAGGTACAGTGGTGTCCTCTTTACCTCAGTGTGAGGAGAGAATGCTGCTATTCTACGGCAGAAAATTGCGAACTTTCTAGCGAAGGACGCAGTAGAGCCTCGTGTCAGTGCTTTCCTTTTTAAAACAAGGCCTTGAAAAGCACCTGTCTGCCTCCACTCTGAAGGTCTATGTGGCTGCAATAGCAGCAAACTATGACCTCGTGGATGGCAGGTCTTTGGGAAAGCACGTCCTGATAGTTAGGTTCCTAAGAGGCGCCCGGAGGTTGAATCCTCTGAGACCACGCCTCATCCCCTCTTGGGATCTTTCTGTGGTCCTGCAAGGTCTACAGAAAGACCCGTTTAAAACTCAGCAATCAGTGGAGCATAGTGCCCTCTCTCTCTGAAGACAGCCCTCCTGATTGCGCTCATGTCTCTCAAGAGGGTGGGGGACCTACAGGCTCTCTCAATTAGTGATTCGTGCCTAGAATTCAGGCTGGACTACTCCAACGTTATCCTGAGACCCCGGCCTGGATATGTGCCCAAAGTTCCCACTACTCCTTTCAGGAACCACGTGGTGAACCTTCAAGCATTTCCTCCACAGGAGAGAAACCCAGCCATGTGTCCAGTACACGCTCTGTGCATTTATGTGGACCAAACCCAGAGCTTCAGATAATCTGAACAGCTCTTTGTCAGCAGAAGGGGAAGGCTGTCTCCAAACAAATAACAGCCCACTCGATTGCGCATGCCATTTCTCAGGCATATCAAGCCGAGGGTGTGCCATGTCCGCTGGGAGTGAGGGCGCACTCCACCCATGGCATTTCTGCCACTTCGGCATTAGGACACGGCTCTGGAAGGAACGGAGGCGTGTGTCCAGCTGGCCACAACTGACCACTGAAGTGGCCGAGACACTACCTCGGCTCCTCAGAACAAAACTTAAGTAGAGCTTGCACGTGGCTGGCCTTATATACCCATATATTCAGCAAATTCTACACACCAATTTCATTGGCCTTTTCTGAAAATCTCAGAGGTGACTGTGGCTCTCAAGGATGACCCCCCCATACTGTCATTCTGACACACATCTCCATTCCCTCCATCAGGGACCCAGGGTTACCATATGTAACCAATACATTTTTTTTGGAAGAAGTCTCTTATGCTCACCAAGGCTGCATTCATTCACTCAAAAATACAATAAAAACGGTAATACTGAAAACATTATTACAATTTACAATAGCTGTTTTCTATTTTAATATATTTTAAAATGTAATTTATTCAGGTGATGGCAAGGCTGAATTTTCAAGCAGCTATTGCTCCAATGTCACATGATCCTTAATAAATGCTGATTTGGTACTCAAAAATATTTAAATATTTCTTATTACTATCAATGTTGAAAATGTGCATCTTAATATTTTGTGTGGAAACTAGGAATTTAAGGGAGGGGGACTTTTTTTAAGATTCCTTGATAAATAGAAAGTCTAAAAAACATAATTTATGTGAAAAAGAAATATAATCACTTTTAAACAATTTAACGTAAAATTAAATATATACAATGAAGAATATATAAAAACAATATTCAGATGGGAAGTTAACAGTACTACCAACTGGTATTTCACTCAGAATGTTGGCAAAAAAAAAGTCCATAAAGAACGTGCACCGGGCAAAAAAACAACAACAACAACAACAACAACAACAACAAATTTTGCTCACAGTATTTGACAAAGGTCAAAACAAAATAGGACAAGCTTTGTGAAACAATAATAAAAGTGTGATGGGGAAGTCGTGGCCTAATGGTTAGAGAGTCGGACTCGTAACCCAAAGGTTGCGGGTTCGAGTCTCGTACCGGCAGGGATTGTAGGTGGGGGGAGTGAATGTACAGCGCTCCCCCCCCTTCAATACCACGACTGAGGTTCCCTTGAGCAAGGCACCGAACCCCCAACTGCTCCCCGGGCGCCGCAGCATAAATGGCTGCCCACTGCTCCGGGTGTGTGTTCATGGTGTGTGTGTGTGTGTGTTCACTGCTGTGTGTGTGCACTTTGGATGGGTAACCCATACTTGGCCACGTCACGTCACTTTTTCACTTTTAAACCACAATCGCTGTCATTCCAATCCAGACAGGATTACAGCTCTCAGACGACCATAATTGCTCCATGATTTTAACCGAGGATGTTTAACGGAAAACACCATCTCGTTCAATTCTGACAGGAATAAAATCACAAAACACATTTGTGAAACACAAAGTTACATGACCTCCTCAGGGAAAACCAGATCTGACCAAAAAGCCTTCATCTACATAAACATCAACACCAGAAAACTGTTAAAAGGCTTATCCCACTAATGTGGCAGTTTTAACAAAGCGCTGTTTCATGATTTTTTTTATTTGTTTTTGCCATGGGACATCTAATGGACAGTTGTTTAACAAAATTTAGCAGGACACATGCTATTCTAGTTACAGTCACACAAAAATCACAATTGCTGCTTTCATGGATTTGTTTGTTTGTGTTTTAAGTAAAAGCTCTGATTGTTTGAAATAATGAAGCATTATTCAATTTAGTTATCCACTGTGGGGCTTTCAAAGATAAATATATGCACTATTTTCCATAGAAAAGTACTTTTTATAGATAAAAACACTTTCCTTGTGGGATAAAGAGCCTCGGTTTTCAGCTTGCATTTATTATGGTTTATTTTGAGGCATTATATGTAGAGAAATGCTATGGTGTTTACTGTCATTCTGTTTCTCTGTATTCCCTCCTGTCTCTGCCCTGAGGGCACATGTAAGAAGGTTTTTGTGTCACACAGGACAGGAAGGTTCTCCCAGTCTAGCCTTTTGCCAAGAAACAGGATGAAAAAAAGCTAGCTGCCAACAGCGGCTTGTCACTGTTATGTTGACCTGAGCTGTTGCGGGTGAGCCCTTCAGTGGTGCCGCCCACAGCAGCTTTGCTCTCCTTTCATACTTTGATGCCTCCTGCTTTTTATTCTCATTCTGTGAATGACGGAGGAGCCGGGTTAAACTCGGTTGACAGGTGAGCACTAATATAGAATACAAGGCCATTTCTAAAATTATGCGAGAGGTTAAAGCGTTCTGTAATCTTAGTGACAGTACAGAATAAATCTGAATATGTAAATGTAAATTGTGAATATGTAGTTATAATTCTGAAAATATAACTGCAAATCAAAATATATATTTTTAAATCCTGAACATTGTAAATAGGAAAATATTTATTGTCAACAAACCTATATAATTATATATTTATTATCAGGCATGTCAATAGACATTTTAATGAAAACATTATGCCTATACATCCTGTATTCTGGTATCAATGCAGATATTGTACTATATTAATTATTGTAAGTGCATCTTGCTAATCTAAACCAAAATTAGTATTTTCCCTCTACTTTAAAAAGGCTGGCTGTGGTACCAATAGGTCCTCATGGTGACAGTGTTAATCTTTTATACACAATTCAACATGTCTGAGAGCGATAGGGAAACAACATCATCTGTTTACAAATAGTGATTTTAATTATATAATTGCAGCAGCATGTGATGGACAGCAATAATTACAATAATTAATATAGTACAATATCTGCATTGACACATGTACAGGATACATAGAACATCTGCCTATATTGACATGCCTATTAATAAAAATATATTTATGTTGAGATGTAGACTGTATATACAGATTTGCATTTATATACTCAAGATTTATAAATATACATTCTGATTTACAATTAGTCAGAATAATAACTATATTCACAATTTACATTTATATATTCAAACTTACAACTACATTTTCGGATTTAATTCTATTTATTCAGACTTTTAACTATACGTTCAGATTAACCTCTATACATACAGTATATTCATGATTTACATTTATATATTCAGTTTGTATCTATACAGACTTATAAGTACATATTCAAAACTATATATTCAGATTTACTTCTATATATCCATGATTTACATTTTTTATATTACAATTTGTATATATACATATATTTACATATTCATGATGTCCAAGAAACACTTCCAAATCCTTGATCCCTTGCTGTGCAAATGCAGTCTGCTGAAACATTAATGAGCCAATTTAATAGTCCTGTCCTTCTGTCCTTGTGGGCAGACACAAAATGGCTGGAGGGTCTGAGTGCAAGAACACTCTGTGTTTATCCTGAATATCTGTTTATTTTGTATTTCATTACACTTTTTCCCTGCTAGAGGACCCACTTGAGCCCAACTACAACTTTACAACCTCTGTTCTCGCACCCAGCCTCAATATATCCATGACGCACTGACTTGGGAACATTAGCTAGACAGACAGAGGGTTATCAGCAGGGCACATTGTTGTGAAAAGCAGCATCCAATAAATCTGTCAGCTGACTCCTAGCGTGATTTTGATTGGAAATCCAGGGAAAGATGCCAGAATATCTTCCCCGGATTAATAAAGGCAGATTAAGTCTGGGATAATCTAGTCTAAATAATCCTAAACAGCATGGATATTTCATCTGCTCACTCGCCTCAATCTGTGGCCCTAACACCAAAGAGTGTGTGGGAATGCTGAAATACGTGACTATTCTCCTCCTCACATCCAGTTTGGCACATTGATCCAGGCTAATTAAGGCTTGGACATGATCCCATAGAAAACAAATCTCTCAGTTTGATTGAGGATAATATAATGAGAGCCAGCTCAATTAAGGCCTTCAGTTCTCATCCCTAAACACTTCAGTTCTCATCCCTAAAATGGCACTTCTGGACTGGAATAATTATAAAGAGGAGTGCGCATGCCCTTGATGTGCCCTTCATTTCTACACCATCAGTCTAAAATCTCTTTGCTGGGATCACTCCGCTGACCCATGATGTATTGATTTCTCAGGTGCCTTGACAAGAGAGAGAGATAACCTGGACAGGTTGTCCTTGGACCCCAGAAGCCTGAGCCCAAGAAGGGCTCGTCGCCTGTGATCAGAGAGCATATGCAATTCTACATTCTCTTCCATTCAGCAGCTGGAAAATCAATTGATGTTGAAAATAATAAACAAAATAAAAAAGTGTGATAAAACTATTAGGGTACAACGGGGCTAAAGGCGCCTTTGGTATTATTTTCATCTAAACCACTAGATGGCACAAAAACGGGACGTAGCACTTTCATCCGCTTTTCAAGATGCACGTGTATTTTTGTCTGATCCTTGACGCGAACGCGCGCAGCAGTGCAAAGTAGATTCTGTGCTTACTTGATCTAATATTTTATGTTTTTAAAATGTTGTAGATTTAAGTAGCAAATGAGAATCGCTCAAATTAATGCATATGTTTTGAGACAAAGGTCTTATTTATGTTTTTCAGTTTTGTTTGAGATAATTAAAGCAACAGTTTTTAAATAATGAAAGAATGTGTAAAAGTACGGTATTTGGGGTAAAAAGCACCCCTGCTATTGGGGCTAAAGGCGCACGGTAATTAACATGATAATTAATAGATGGCTGACTTTTCCATTTGTTGACATGACATGGTTAGATTCAGATGGTAAATATAATATATTATGTTGGGTGTCCATATTAGAGATAATCATTTGTTGACATGGCATGGTTAGATTCAGATGGTAAATATCATATATTATGTTGGGTGTCCATATTAGAGATAATCGCCATCATATTTAAAAATATGATATTAATCATATCATATAATAAAATATCATTTGTTGTTACTACTGTAAATATGTATTCAATTATTATTGGATCTTCTTCAATACTTTCAGAATCTTTACTTATTAAAAGATTTTGTTTCTGTATTTTAAAATATATTTTTTTATATTAACATATTTTAATGACAGTATATTTATTGAAAAAAAAATCTTTTATTTTTCAAAATAAGCAGAAAATAGTACAAACTTTGCTAAAGTTATTGTTTTGAACAAGTATTAACTTATTAAATTCTAAATTAAATATAAAAAAAAACATTATTTTAGCTGAAGTATGTCATGGGTGCACTGCTGAGCAGAGTCAGGAGCAAGGAACGGAGTTTATACCCACAGGAGGAGGGGATGACGAGACACACCTGGGAGCAAATGAAACAATCAAGGGAAACACCTGGGACAAATTAAACATGGGAAAGGAAGGCACATGGGGAAAACAACCACAAAAGACGGAACAGAGTCTGACAAAGTATTTGTATCAATACCGTGTGCCTTTTACCCCATGCTGGTGAGCCTTTTACCCCGTGTGTGGGGTAAAAGGCCCCTTATGCCACCTCATTCATTTATAAGATTTTTAAACAAAATAAACAACTTTATTTATTTTCACACAAAATATGTTGCTCCATTAATGTTCAAAACAACGTATATATTTTTTCTGCAATTATACATTTTAGTAGGGGTGGGAGAAAAAAATCAATCCATCGATTCCCAACCCTGTGCCGCAAGCTCGAGGGTTCAGCTGGTGCCTTCATGCACGCAAGCCACCTCCTAACCACTTTCACGCTCTGGAACCAGCGAGCTGGGCGAAATTGGCTCCGTCAGGAACGGCAGCGAGACGAATGAGAGGGTGGCGGTGTGGCAACCAAGTCCGACGGACCAGGAAACCGCAACAGCCCAGAGACGTTTAGGAAGAAGGAATCATACAAGCACGCATGTACTGTATAGACTAGGGGTGGGAGGAAAAATCGATCCATCGATGCATCGCGATTCTCTCTCCAACGATTCTGGATCGATTCTGAGAATTTCAGAATCGATTCTGAGCTTAATTTTTAACCAGATGCGCGATGACGCAGAGTTTGCTTTAGAAACACCCATATTCTGCTTGCTTTTAATTCCTCACACACATACACCACTCGAACCTTCCTTAAAATAATATCGCTGGCTTCATTGCACAGGATGCGCTGTGAGAGACGCGCGCTTTGTTTGATGTTTCACTTGAAGTGTGCAGTCTCGCCCATGGTATTTTCCTTACAAATGTTCTACGAAGTCATCATTTATGTGGTTTGGAATGCAGTGGACTTATATATTTAAAATATGAACCTAACTAACAGAAGGCTGCTTTCAATTTCAAATGCTGACGCGCTTTGTTTGTGAAGACTGCTCGCGCATGCGGCTGTGCGTGACTCTCAAAATGGTTTTATGACGCAAAATTAATGTAAACACAGCCAGTTATGTCTTAAGGGATTAAACGGACAGGACAAACCACATTACTTTGTATATTTCAAAAGAGATCCGGGCATGAATGCAGCTTAATAGAGCTCCCGCTGTCTATGATGTCATAGTAAAAAACAACAGTAAAGATGAAGAAAAATCACTCACAGTTCTTGAATGGAAAACGTTCAGATAATCTTAAATACTGAAAGCACTCTTTGTTTGTTGTTTGTAATATGTTTACATTGCCTTGCGAAAGTATTCCTACCCCTTTATTTTTTCACATTTTGTTATGTTGCTGCCTTATGTTAAACTGCCTTAAATTACTTTTTCTCCTTAGGCGCAGTGAATGGCACATTTTTTCTTAAGGTGGGCCTTTAGCCCCGTTGTACCCTATATTCTAAAATAAAAAGGGAGCATTAAATAAAAATACAATTATTTTATAGTAAACTTAAAAATAAAATGCTAATATTGACTTGAATTTTAATCATTTTCAAAATTAAATTAGCTAGCTTTTATTTTGGTGGGTTGCCTGCAAGTAAGTATATGTGCTGCCAGGTTTAGCGCTGTCCATTGAAGAGCGTCAATGAATT
>NW_015544136.1:471289-482127 GCF_001515605.1 Sinocyclocheilus anshuiensis | reverse complement strand
ATATATATATATATATATATATATATATATATATGTGTGTGTGTGTGTGTGTGTGTGTGTGTGTATACAATAATTTATTGCTCTATTTTCCCTATTTCTACTATTTTCTTAATGAATAAGGAGAAAAATCTGCAACCATGTTAAAACCCAAATAATTTTTTGTTTCATTTGAGAGCCAATGGTGCGTGTTTGGAGCAGGACTATATGATTGCAACCATTGGCAGAAGTGTGTTTGAAACATCAAGTTATTCTTTTTGCAATTCCATTTAGGTGGTGGCACAAAAATGACACACTTTACCTTTAAGTGAAACCTAGTCAATGACTCCATTAGGTCTCCTGAGCAATACATTTCCCCCTAAATCTTTTACACTCCTGAGAATCCTCAGTTACTTATTCATCCACTCACTTCACAACGCAGTAGCAGCGGTTCATACATGAATCTCTCTCATGCAAGTCCACCGGTGTGACTAATGCAGATGTTCAGTTCTGTTGAAAACCCCTCAGAGCAGAGGCACTCACCCACCTGAGCCTCATGAAGAGGATGAAGGCGATCAGCAGGGCTCCCAGAGAGATACAGTGTCCCAGGTAGTTTATGATGACTGCAATGTGGTAATGCAGCTTGCTCTTCTTCTGAAAGATCACAAAGGGACAGACACACATATACATTAGGAAGATGAGAGACTGATGTCCTGCAGATATCTGACATCTAAATCCCAACAGGAAATCACTCCTAAAAGCTTTTTGGCATTACAGGGACAGAGAGAGAGAGAGAGAGAGAGGGGAAAAAAAATAAAACTTCCTGAGGACTCTTAGGAACTCTGTGAGGAACAAAAATAACTGACTGCCCTCTATAACTGATATTTGCTACCTGTTAAGCAGGCTTTTATTTTGGCGGGTTGCCGGCAAGTAAGTATATGCGCTTCCGGGTTTAGCGCTGCCAACTGACGCGCATCAGTGAATTAAATGTCACAGTTTTGCATTGTGCTTTGAAAATGGCAGTGGATAGCCTAGATTTATGCTCTCAGTTTGAAAATAAATCTTATACAGTATAACAGTTTGTTGATCTAAAATTGCAATTGTGCATTAACAGCTGTCAACCATGTCGGTACACAAATGAGCGCTCTGAACTTATTTACACAGTGCAATTTTTATTTTGGTCGTGCATGCACACCTGCGTACCACTTATGTGCACCTCTGTATTTTTATATATATATATATATATATATATATATATATGTGTGTGTGTGTGTGTGTGTGTGTGTGTGTATACAATAATTTATTGCTCTATTTTCCCTATTTCTACTATTTTCTTAATGAATAAGGAGAAAAATCTGCAACCATGTTAAAACCCAAATAATTTTTTGTTTCATTTGAGAGCCAATGGTGCGTGTTTGGAGCAGGACTATATGATTGCAACCATTGGCAGAAGTGTGTTTGAAACATCAAGTTATTCTTTTTGCAATTCCATTTAGGTGGTGGCACAAAAATGACACACTTTACCTTTAAGTGAAACCTAGTCAATGACTCCATTAGGTCTCCTGAGCAATACATTTCCCCCTAAATCTTTTACACTCCTGAGAATCCTCAGTTACTTATTCATCCACTCACTTCACAACGCAGTAGCAGCGGTTCATACATGAATCTCTCTCATGCAAGTCCACCGGTGTGACTAATGCAGATGTTCAGTTCTGTTGAAAACCCCTCAGAGCAGAGGCACTCACCCACCTGAGCCTCATGAAGAGGATGAAGGCGATCAGCAGGGCTCCCAGAGAGATACAGTGTCCCAGGTAGTTTATGATGACTGCAATGTGGTAATGCAGCTTGCTCTTCTTCTGAAAGATCACAAAGGGACAGACACACATATACATTAGGAAGATGAGAGACTGATGTCCTGCAGATATCTGACATCTAAATCCCAACAGGAAATCACTCCTAAAAGCTTTTTGGCATTACAGGGACAGAGAGAGAGAGAGAGAGAGAGGGGAAAAAAAATAAAACTTCCTGAGGACTCTTAGGAACTCTGTGAGGAACAAAAATAACTGACTGCCCTCTATAACTGATATTTGCTACCTGTTAATTATCCAGTCAATTTAATGTGACAATAATTAGTTATAAAGTAAATAAATAAATAAGTAAATATGTAAATAATAAGTAAATAATACAATAAAAATCTATCAAATTAAAAGTAATTATAAGCAATTTGATTTATTAACAAAGCACAATTAATTCATTCAATTAAAATATTCAATTCAATTCAATTAAAAAAGCCATGTTGTTTAATATTTTTTATATTTTTAAAAAAAATTATACAAAACTAAACATTTAAAACATAAACAGTAATGCTGCTTAATATTTTTACAAACATTTTTATGTCTTTTTTCCCAAGTATATGTATAATTATTAACTATTTTAACTATATTATCTACGTGTGTTTATGTAAACTGCACAGTTGCACAGTATGAAAAAAAACTAACAGGGTCAAGACCACTGAAAAAAAAAATCAAATGGCAGCTATTCAGCTGGCAGGTATTTGAAATAATCCTAAATCAACAATCTTCAAAGCAGGATATATTTTCTTCTTTAAACTATTCACATAAAACTCCCTTAATATGAAGTGTCTTTCTTTTCTTTTTTTAAATAAAAGACAATTGCATCTTAATGTGTTACATTAAGAAATTGCAGTTCCTCGTCATACTACTGATTGGATTGGCTACCTTTAAAACCCTTTAATCTTTACATTTTCTAGATTATTGCATTTATTTGGTGCTGCCAGATTAGATTTGTGTGCCTCAGTGGATATTAATGATAAAATAAGCATTAAATAAATAACTTAACATCACACAGCAGCCAACACATGGACTGACTCTTTACCTAATCACATGCTAAAAAAAACAAACAAAACAAAACAAGTCTCATTCATAATCATTAGCCTTGCACATGAGGATCACATTACACCACTCTGCCTGACACTAATGCTAACAGCATCCAACCAGCAACTGTTTCCAACTGTTATGAATATTTTGCTCTGTGATGAGTGAGGCAGATGTTCATGGACTCCACTATCATGATGATTGCCAACCTGACATAATTCCTTTAATTAAGCGATTAGCTTTGGCTCAGTAGCCTGCTTATAGCACAACAACTCACATAAAGCTGAAGCTTATGCCCATGTTTGGGCTAACATGTTATGCTTGTGGAAAAAAAAAACATATTAATAGCCTGGCCAAATGATTCCATGAAGCATATGTTGATCACGTAACACTCAGGTTAGTGTGTGTGAGCATATAGGCATCATGTGCTCTTTCATTGCAGGCCCAGCACCTTTCTTTTCTCTTGCCCCTCACTGTGTCCTCCTGGTGCAAAAATATGTCGCTGAATTCCTACAGGATGGGCCTGTAGTCCCAAACCCCCACTGGTCACTGCAGACCCTGCGGACCACTGAGACCAGAGGACCAGACTGTCTAAGCAGGGGGAGGAAAGGCAGTTCTGCAATCCAGTGCCTACAAATCCACAAAGGCTCATGAACAAGCCAGCTAGCACAATTTAACCCAGCAAAAACCGCTCAGATGGCAAATCAATCAAAAACTGCAAGGACTGACGTGCTTATTGCTTTAGGGGTGAGGTAATCCATTAGAAGAGAATTTGGAGAACAATGAATAATTTTTTTACTCCACATAACATAGCAGTCCCCATAAGAGATAAAGACTGATCTCTGCTTTCCCAGATACATGCATAAAGACGTCGCCAAGATGTCTGCCAAAGCGTGCATCATCTGAAAAGCAATATAATCAATTTTAAATGCCTTGTGTAAAAGCATCTGATATCAACTTAAAGGGATAGTTTACACTAAAATTAGTCTCAATTATTCACCCAACCTCATATTGTTCCAACACCTTCATACAAAAACACAAAATAAAGTATTTTGATCAATGTTTTCCTACTGTTTTTGTGAAACAATAAAAGCCAATGGGGTCCAAAACAACAGTTGACCCCATTAACTTACCTTTTTAAAATATCTTCTTTTGTGGTTTGGAATGTCATGAGGGTGTCATGACATTTTTATCAGAATTGCTTGAATAGAAAGTCTCAAATACAACACACACACACACACACACACACACACACACACACGACATCTCAAAGACAACAACGATCCAGGAAACAGGTCCAACTCCTACCGCAATCTCACTGTGTTAGTTGAGCCAATGGCATTACGTCTGGCCCAGTCAGGCTTCTCAAACTAAACTATTACAATTCTGTTCAGAGCTACTCTGAAATACACACTTTACCTCTAAACCCTCCCTTTCAACTGTCAGACTAAAGGACTCTAAGAACCCTCCACATTTTTCTATAATTTGGGAATTAGTAGGGGTCCACACTGTCCCCCTCTGATGCTACTTCTTTTAACTAAATCCTGAGAGAAGGGCTCTTCAAAGCAGCCTCTCCTGATCCCTGCATTGTATCACACTTGCCCTATTTTAAGAGGAGGCTCGGCACACCAACACATCCATGGCATGCTCACCAATACAGAGCAAAATGTTCCCCCTCGGGATGCTGCTGTCTCCTGGCTAGACTACGAGTCGTCTAAAGGCAGATGGATTCGCACCCGAAAAGCCTGTGGGAATGCCTGCTTACGCATTCAGAATTTTGCTGTCAGTTTGTGTTTTTACAATGGAAAGTCTCTTGTAGGCTTTTTGGAAATTTCTACTTCACTAGATACATGAAATGCTGCATAAAAATTGGGCCGTTCTCTGCGGATGCTAGCTGGAAGGGGACTGACTACATTCTTGCATTAGCACCCTATCTGTTACAGACCCCACAGGGAGCTTGTAGGCAATGGCAGATGCATTGTTGATGCCCTCTTGTTGCACTTTCCTCTGTAGAGTGCCTTCTTGGGTTGAGAGAGCATGAGGGTTTAGAAATCTTAGCACCTATGTGGCGAAATACTTTAGGCAGTCGAAAAGAGGAAACATAGTCTTTTAGAGATGTCTTGGCTCTCAAACTTCTGTCTATAAATGACTGCAAAGCAGACGGAAACTTCAACCTTTTACAACAGTGTAAAATTTCATGAGGTAATTATGCTTTCGAAAACATTTCCACTACAAAATCCTCAGGAAATTCTACTATTAGCTGGATATGTCAACATTTCCTCTTGGAAAAAGCATTTACAAGACTAAAACGTATTTTGGACACTTAAACATTCCTGAATGCCATTACAAAATCAACGCAAGTGATGATACGCTCTTAAAAATAAAGGTTTCTTCTGCATAAATGGCAATATGTAATTTTTTTTTGTGTGCAAAACCTTACCAAAAAAAAAAAAAAAAAAAAAAAAAAAATAAAATAAAATAATGAGATAAAAGACCTCGAAATATTGTGGCTCACTGAACATCTGAAGGTAATGAGTTAATTGTGCAATTGGATTAAAATCATCTAAGACAAGCCAGGCTAGAGGGCCTGAATTGGTCACTGGCCTTCATTAACTTGTTGCACTCTGCCTGTGGAGATTCCTTTAGTGGTTTAAATTGAAATCTTATTATTTCTGAAAGTCACTGGATTGCTGTGTGCTCCTTTTGTGATTCAGTTTGTATATTTTTGGCTCGGAAATCTCACCGGTAAATGACAAAGCTGCTTTTCACTGCTTAAATCAATCCCCAGACTACCCTTGGCTCTCCCAAACTTAGTTTTCAAAAATGTGTTTTGAATCTTCTAGAGGGCAAGACACCAGCTTTTGCATTTCAAAGAGTCAGAGGTTACACAGGAATGTACAAAGTTCTGAATTCCCCAAGAAAAAAAAACGATGATCTTGGCTATCTTCAGTGTTATGATACTTCAAAAACAGATGAACAATAAACTGTTCTTGAGGAAATAAGTTCCTCAAAATCAAGTAAAGGTCTGGTGATTGTCAATAGTGACAGAAAGTTTGGTTCCCTAAATATTAAAAACAAAATGTACCATATGTCACAACAAACTTTTTTTGGTTACTGGATTTTTCTTCATCTGTGGGCACTTTTGGTCCCATGGACTAACAGAAACGTCATTAAAATACCATTTGATCACCACCATTATAATACACATTTCAAACTCATTAGCAAATCCCATTTCCACCATTTATTTTGTGGTGGAAATTACATTTGAAACATTTCTGGAATAAAATGGCTGGCTCCTGTGTTTTACAAAGTCTAACTTTGTACCTAGCATGTTATACAGTATAATAAGGCATAGGTATAGATAAAATAAATAATGAAAAGTTTCCAAGAACTTAATATGTCCTTGTTATTTAGAGGGAAAAATAGTACAAATCTGTTAGTTTTAATAAAAAAATCAACCCCTGGAACACAAAACTGCTTGTAGCCGCACAAACATCCATCAGTTGTCAGATATAAACATATCACAACATTATGAACATCATTATGATAATGTTTATGAAAGTCAGTCCATTCTGCTTGAATCCTGTGACAGCTGCCACACTGCACCGTCTCTTAGTCTTTTCTTTTCAGCCTGGAGTGCAGCGATTGTAGATTTATTCGACCTGCCAGGCCGCGTATGTCCCCCAGGGCGAAACCCATACAAGTGCAGCCTCCCCTGCTGGCTCCATTTCCACATTTGCCTAAGCTGTGAGCACTATGCAGACACCACATGTTCTCCTATGTGAGCGAACGTATTAATTATTAAATCAACAATCCTGTAGGAAACAGATGGCACAGATAGCGGGCAACTAACGCAAGTCTGTCTGGCATTTTGTGTGTGTGTGTGTGTGATACTGTAGGTAAGTGGGTGGTTTTAGACTACCTAGGATCTGTCACATGTCCCAGCGGTACCCTGTGTCAGTTGGCTCGGATGTTGAATTGTGTGTATTGCATAAATATCACTATATAGAGCATAATTGCAGTTATTTTTTGTTTTAAAATCCAAACAAAAATGTGCTTTTCGTTTGTTCTTTCTGCTACATGATGTTTACAATGACAAGAGCTGAAGTGCTAAAAAGCCATCATCACCTAGCGTTTAACTAGCGTTTGTGATCAATAAACACTACTGTGTTTATTTTAATGCACTCTCAATTTGGACTTGAATGAATACATCAAGCTGTCATGCGCTATGCACAGCTCATGGCTCAACACTAAACTATAATGAATGGTGTTGCTAAAAACAAACTTTAACACAAACACGCCTCATCTATTAAAACTCTGCATCACAGAGAAACTGTCAAGCCAGATTCTTTCAGATTGTTTTCTCAAAATAACTTAACTTACAAAATAAGTTACTACAGCTAGTTGCAATGGGCAGGAAAATTGATTAAATGATTAATTTCACCCAAAAATGAAAATTCTGTCATCATTTACTCACGTTCAAGTCGTTCAAAACCTGTATTAGTTTCTTTCTGCTGATGAAGACAAAATAAGTAACAATTGACGGTAGCCATTTACTTCCATAGTAATTTTTATGGAAGTCAATGGCTTCCAGCAAATGTTTGTTAACCAACATTCTTCAAATTATCTTCTTTTGTGTTCAACTGTAGAAAGAAACTCAAGCAGGCTTTGAACAAGGGTGTGTAAATGATGACAGAATTAAAATATTTGGGTGCTATTCATTTAATTATATAATATGATGATTAAATAATCAAATGAATTGCAATTAATCACATACATCAATATTTGCTGCAAATTATGCAATAGTGGGGTAGAAAGACAACTCACTGAATAGACATTTCAAAAAGTAGCTTAATAATTACTTGTACTTAATTAATGTGGTAAATTGACCCTGATATTAACATTTTCACTGAATTTTCAGAAGTAAATTTAATGTCACGCATCCACTCCCGGAATGCATAGTAATATACTTGGCTTTATGTTGCAGCTAATGCTGAACAACTGGCTTAATGTATTTTTTTTATGGTAAAGTGAGTTTTGTTAATTGCCAAGGAGATGCGTTCTGGGAAAGTTGCTTTCCAAATCATATGTTTATTTTGTGAACAAATCCAACTTGATAAGCTCTGCTGCTTGTCTGAGAGAAAGACGTTCTCTCTCTGTGAGCTTTATTGCCTTCTGTTTCTGATTCTAATTTAATTTGAATGTGAATAGCATCATCATCAGTGTTGATTTTCATCCTGTTAAAATATGGTTCTCAAATGGTAGGTGAGTGACGCCAAAGACTTAACAACAACAGTTTGCTGAGGGTGACCAGGCAACTGCTTGTGTCTTGAAGTACTCTTCACAGACTACAATAGAAATACACAATGACAGAACAGCAGCACTGAAAAACCATTGCATGGGGAAAAAAGCATTTACATTTACAATAACCTGAGTGATAATGGAAGAACAAGCATTTATTCAGTTCTTCTGATGGCCACATTTAAAATATTCTGCAGTGGGGACTTGCTCCACTTCATTTGCTCCACAGTGGCAGGCCCAAATGCCAGGCAGGCCACCGGGGAGTCTTAGCACAGAAAGGCTAAAAGGTTTAAAGACTCTGCCGTACCTCTGAGAACCACTGTTATGCTTTTAAGTTACGATACCAAAGACTTCATGACTCTGAATTTTTTTCACACTCATTGTGCAAAACACAGATATTAAAGGGGTCATATGATGCGGTTTCAATTTTTCCTTTCTCTTTGGAGTGTTACAAGCTCTTGGTGCATAAAGAAGATCTGTAAAATTGCAAAGACTAAAGTCTCAAATCCAAAGAGATATTCTTTATAAAAGTTAAGAGTCAACCATGCCTACCTAAAACGGCTCGTTCTAACACGCCCCCACATATCTACGTCACTATGTGGAAATATTAGCATAATGCCGCCCAAATGTGCACGCAAAGAAAGAAGGCGTGGTTTCAGGAACACCAGTAGTGTTGAGCAGCGCAGAGTAACGCGTCGTGTGTGTGTGTGTGAGGGGAACAGGGTCACATCACAGGAGAGTGAACTGCTTGTCAGAAATCATAGCACGTCAGCTGTCTTAACCCGCGGCTTATGTACTGCATCATCACTGTGTCTGTCACGCGACTCTGCTGCCCTTTCGGGCTTGAACTGATGGTAAAACTAACGACAAGACTAACTGTCTTGATATTTACTTTGAAAGCTAAAGCTCGCGATTATGAACCAAATACACAAAATAATGATCTTTAAAATGGCATCATATGACCCCTTTAAGTGATGATTGAAGTGGCAAGAAAAAGTAGTTGCAAGGAAATACATATTTTATTTAAAAGGAGTGGTGGACTGTGACTTGGGCCAGTACAATAGCCTAGTTAACAATTACTTGTTTACATAAGATATATAATGTATTTTATATTATTTAGGCACTTACAGGCTATAGTTTGACAGAATGTTCTAATTCATCATGCCATGGGAATTTTTCAGTTTTGGTTATTGGGGGGGTTACCTCCCCCCATCCCCCTGCAAACTACGGCCCTGGTCCAGTGTTATATTATATTATTTCTATAGTATTATAGTTTTTATTCATATTTACAATTAGCTTTACCTTTTATTTTCAGTTTTCATTTAAATTGTTGCTTAATTTGTTTGTCATTTTAATATGTGCTTTTAAAAATATTACTTTTTTAACATTTATTTTTATTTCAGTTTTAGTTTTTATTTATTTCCAGTTAGCAATTTTAGAGCTTTAACTTATTTCAGTTAGTTAACGTTTCAGTAACATTTAAAATTTTCATTTAGTTGAAATTTCATCTAATCTTAATGTTATCTAATATTTATATTTAATTTTTTTTCAGTTTAATTTTACGTTAATAATCGTTACGTTAATTGCATTCTAATAAAACGTTAATAATCCTGACTTTGCCAGTAAAGGTGGACAGAAGCATTTTTATTTTATTACTCTACTTTTTTCAAGTACCTATCTGTATTTTATTTGTTTTATTTGGGGAAATGTTACTTTTACTTCACTACATTCCAAAGTCTAATACCATATTTACTCCACTACAGTACATTTCATACAAAAACATATTGTTGCCATTATTTATCTAAAAAAAAAAAATCACCAACCTCTCTGAGACATTGTCCAGTGAATCAGACTGATCTGACTGCAGCTGTTCTTGAGTCAACAACTCACTGATTCAATGATTCAGTCAAAATGAGCCAAGAATGTGACTGATGGTGCAAAAAGTAGATTAATAGTGCTGAAGTTTATTTTGAATTATTATAAATCATATTTTATGTCATGATTCAATGGACAGATTTATGTCATGATCGGATTTATGTCATGACTGACAATTATTTGTGAGTGAACTAAATCTGCTGTAAAGGGGTGAGCTGTTTAGGCACATTAATGTGGACATGTCTGCATTAGTGTGTCTCATCATCTGTATGGGGTTCACTCTCAGAAAAGAAAGTACAAAGCTGTCATTGGGACATCCCCAGTGAAAACTCTGTACTTTCTTTTCTAAGTGACCTATTTTATTTTTGTATTTTTATTTTTTAGTTACCTGTACCCTATTTACCCCTAAATGGTACTTATTAGCTTTTACCTTTTGAAAAGGTCCTGCCCCAGTGACAGTTTTGTACCTTTTTTAAGCTACATTTCTCTCAAATGTGGCAGTTTCAAATGAAATAAACTTTAAATCTTAAGTTTGTTTCTCCTATAATGTTAACTTTTGCCCAATGTGACGTCTGTACAGGGGCGTAGATTACGCGGGGGACGTGTCCCCCCCACTTTTAATATCACGTAAATTCGTCCCCCGCACTTTTTCGGGCAAGTGTGTTCGGTTTTCAAGAGCTGGTGTGAATAAATATAGATTTAAATTCAAAGAGACAGGATAGTCTGTGCATGATCTGATGTTTTATTCGGACCCAGAATAAGGCGAGATGAACATCGCGGAGCGCTAAACAT
>NW_015544136.1:469782-471273 GCF_001515605.1 Sinocyclocheilus anshuiensis | reverse complement strand
GCGGAGCGCTAAACATTCCGTGCAGTGTATGTTTCATTCATACTCGAAGCCGGAGGGCGCTCTCGCGCAGCAAGTCCTACGAGGAAATGGACAAAAGCGTCCGCTATCACTGTATGAAAACAGAAATTTCTGTCCCCCTCACTTCTGAAATGATGGCTACGCCCCTGCGTCTGTACATTGTATTTTCATACTATTTGTTGCCACATATTTACCAACAATTTTTATTATAAAATATGTAAAATTATTTTTAAGGCCAGGCCAGATTTGAACCTACTGTGCATCTCTTGCATGACGACCACAATATCCAACTTGCCTGGATCAAGATAGCTACTAACTACAGTACTTCACCAATCTTCCAGCTGATCACATGTTAACAGCATGACCTGATTAAGGGGCTCTTTTCTGCTTTTAAATTCAGTACACATGAATTCCAACAGTGCTCTCAGTAATGAGGGAAAACCCTTATCGCTAGCTAAAAAAAAAACAGCATCTAGTGGTAATCACATGTTCCAGTAAGCAACTAGCTGTGGTGGAAGCCCTCCCTGATGTCTAAATATAAATCAGAGCATTATCCTTGCTAGCCCACTCCTCCGTCCCACTGCTTGGATGAGCGATTTCTCTTTTCGCCATCCCTGTGTGAACAAAGGCTTAGCACGCCAAGTTAAATTGCTTCCTTTGAGGGCAGATAAAAGTCCATGCATTATTAATCCCCCCATGTTACTTCTGTTACACCAAAGGACAGCTAATGAATCTTGTAGACGTGTAGCATCAATGTCTCTTTCTAACAGCCATAGCTGTATTTTACAGAGAAATTCACCTTCAAATTCACTCAAATAAACAGTGGTTTGGATGCTGTATACTGACATAAATATAGTATAATGTCAAAAATAATAGAATTAATCTGGATTAAGAAGGTGGGTTGACAATATACTGCATTATTATTATTATTATTATTTAAAATATGGCTTCAAAAGTTAACTTTTAATGAATTATATATTTCTTCATTTGTAAGAAAATGTACATAAAACCATACTTTAATAAAGGTGCCATAGAATGCATTGATACAATATTTTAAATTGTTCTCTGATATCTACATAGAAGGTATGTGGCTTGGGTAAGGGCAAAAAATCTCCAGAAACGGTTTTACATGTCCATTTACAACCCTAGGATTTGTCCCTAGAATGAAATGGTCTGTTTTTACCGTATTTGGAAGGGTCATGAATAATAATGTTGAACTCTGCTCTGATTGACTGTTTCAAAGTGCGGCTCATTTCAGTAGCTCACACAGCAGGAAGGAAACACAGGGAAAATATATATTTCAATACTGTCTCTCGCAGTTATATCGTTGGGTAATTATACTGTATATAAAATGCGGGACATTGAAACTGCTTTCGAATGCATGATCGCTTTTTACTTTCACTTTCGAGATTTGCGATCACACGTGATCTGTGTAAACTACAGCGGCAGTACTTACCACACATTTTACAAGAT
>NW_015544136.1:458027-468031 GCF_001515605.1 Sinocyclocheilus anshuiensis | reverse complement strand
CTGGAACATAACATTTATTTCCATGATCTGCCATTTTCTGTATTATCCTCGCTTGTTTCTTCACAATACCTGCAGAACTTCTGATGATTCGGCTGTGCAGGTTCGGCTGGCGCCTGGCATAGAACATGGGCGGATATATGCAAATGTTGGGGGCGTAACTATTAGTGATCCCGACTGTAACGTCACAGTCGGTGTTATGTTCTGATTCGCCTATTTTTCAGTGGTCTTTTGCATGCACGAGATTTACATAAGGAGGAAACAATGGTGTTTGAGGCTCATGGTATGTCATTTCCATGTACAGAACTGTTATTATTCAACGATGCCAAGGTAAATACAGTTTTCCATTCTATGGCACCTTTAAAAACATTATAGAAACATTATAAAAACATACTGCATTTAAAACATACTGCATTACTATACATGCTGCATTTAAAAAATGCTGTAATAAAATAGCCAGTTGTGAGTGCATTTACTATTTATATCCAAGACTATAACTAACTTTGCCAACCAGCATCCAGCTGGAACATTTGGAACACATAAAAGAGCGTAAAGGTAAGCTGCAAATAAAAAGCAAACCGTGTCTATGAAGGTCGGATGACAGTCTTGCTAAAGATTCCAAGTGACAACTCTCAACAAGAATCCATGGATTCTATTGTGCCGTCTTTGAAGATTTTACAGTGCTACCTGAATGAAGAACTCAGAATGACTCAGTGACTTTTGAAAACATGACTAGCGTCCCTCATTCAATAACACTTCTGTAACCTTCACATTAGAATAGAGTCACAAAGTCTAAATGCAGTAAAATGTAGGCTCAATTCTCAAGGCTCAAGGCTCAATTCTTGCACCGCTCTTGTTTAGCCTGTATATGCTCCCACTAAGTCAAATAATGAATGGAACCAAAAATGGTTCTTCTATGGCATCGCTTGAAGAACCTTTTGAAGCACCTTTATTTTTAAGAGTGTATCATCTAAAAAACATTGCAAGAATTAGATGTTCTGTTTCCAGTCATTTTTAAATAATTTTCAAAGTTTTTTAATTCCTTGTTTTATTGTTGTGATTATTCTTTTATTTTCTTTTATGTAAAGCACTTTGAATTACCTAAAATGTGCAACAAACTGATCCAGAGTGCAAAGAAAAGGAACTTTCAGCTAAGATATATGCACTGAATTGTATGCGGACTAAACTTCTAAAACCACTAGTGAAAAAGCTTATATTTTGCATTCTACTCTTATTTAATACAACAATTTTCATTAAATTGCAACTGACCTTTTGTACAAAGAGGATCATGTGGTCAGTGTCAAATTTGCATAGTGATCTAGAGATCTTCTTGTTTGATTTCAATTGTTTTCTCCAAATGCTTAAACTAAAAACCTTGTTAAAATACATTTTAAAACCTTTTTAAAACCACTATAAAAAACACTGTATAAAACAGTTTATTGAATAATAATTATTAGAATACCTATGATTTAAATATCATTGTGACATGATTGTATGAATGTATTTTTATTAATTTAATAAAGTGCAACCACATACCTCCTCGTTGAGGATTTCCTGACATTGGGAGTAGTTTCCCTTCTTTGCCCAGGTCCCATTGGCAAGACATTCTCTGTACACGTTATCTGTAGAAAAAAAAAATCACACTGGTTATTCACATATCCCTTTATTTAATATCTAAGGTATTGTATATTGTATAATGTTTATTCTGAACATCTGCAGACAGATCTGTCACTTCTTTATGCATGGTATGTAATCCATTGCATAATTCAAAAGTTATGCAATATGACCCAAAACACTAGGAATATTAATAGGGTGAAAATCAATATCTGACCTCACAATGCATGTAGGTTTGGCCTTTGCATGGATATCTAGTTAACCTTGACAATATGTTAAAGGGGTCATATGATGTTGCTAAAAAGAACATTATTTGGTGTATTTGGTGTAATGAAATGTGTTTACGCGGTTTAAGGTTAAAAAACATTATTTTCCACATACTATACATTACTGTTTCTCCTCTATGCCCCGCCTTTCTAAAACACGTCGATTTTTACAGACCGATGAGCTTTGTAAAAATTGACGCGTTTCAAAAAGGCGGGGCATAGAGGAGAAACAATAATGTACAGTATGTGGAAAATAATGTTTTTTTAACTTTAAACCGCATAAACACATTTAATTATACCAAATACACAAAATAATGTTCTTTTTAGCAGCATCATATGACCCCTTTAACTTTTATAAAGAATATCTCTTTGGGTTTGAGACTTTAGTCTTTGCAACTTTAGGGATCTTATCTATTCACAAACAGCTTGTAACACTCCAAAGAGAAAGGAAAACTTGAAATCGCATCATATGACCCCTTTAAAATATAGTCTCATATAAAACTGATTTATGACTCCAAACCCACCATGCTGTGCAGTGAAGAGACGAGTGTCTCTTCCTAAACCTAAAACTGAAAGAACAGAAAACATCAAACATGTTTTGCTCAGTTTTTGTTAACAAACATCTCCTGAAACATGAAACATCTGTGGCAAAATCCATCCTGGGTACAGATGTGTATCAATGAAAAAGTTATTTCAGGTTTCATTTTTCATTTCCATTTTAGTGTTTTCCAATTTCATTGTGGTACATTTCCTCTACAAGGCTTATATTGTGCTTTGAACAGCCAAAGCCATTGTTAGATCTGGTGAAAGTTTCTTCAAAATTCCATAAAATAGGTTGAAATCCAACAACATGAGAATCTGGGGCAAAGTAATTTTCACTGAGCACTCAGAACTCTGCTGAAAGAAATGTTGAAATGCCGTAGAGCCATGAGCATTTTATCCAACGACACATATTACTCTCCTGCAGGAACAATCCAAGTGTCTTCCTCTACAGTATTAAGGTTGGAAATGGGGTTAGTATTGCATTATGCTTCCGGGAACTGTTCAGTTCAAGACCAACCAGGGGCGCCGCTAGCAATTTTGGGCCCTATGAAAGAAAATGAGGTTGAGCCCCCTACCGCACCTATTCCCCACCAAACATACCAGCCAACCTAGTTATCCAAAATCTTTGTCTGCAATTTAATAATACTGACCTATTACTTTTGCTATTGCTTTTGACCACTAGGTATCAGTATTTAGTCAGAGACCTACCCATAGCCGCGGGAATATATTTTATCTGGGGGTGGGGCTTGATGTTGTAGGGCGGGGCTGCGGTGGGGGATTTTAAACAAAATCCCAATATTAAACAGCCCAAACACTTTTAGATGAACATATAAATTAATGAAGACAGCGTTATATAATAATGAATATATATTTGTGCTTTTGTGATTTTAGCTCAATAATATATTTTTTCTTTAATATTTGTATTATTTTAAGGGGAATTTACTAAATATTAACCTCTAAATTATGCACCATTTATCTTTTGCAATATCACCCTGTAATTTTTCCGGAAATGCAGACATAAGCCGTAATTTTGTTTTATTTGTAACTCTTTGGTAGATACATTTATAATTTCTATTGCATTACTACTAGTACTGTTACTGCTAATAAAACAGACCTCTTAGGGTCCCAAAAGTGCGTGGGTCCCTTAGAATCGTCCTAACTTCCCCAAAACCCCCCTTAGCGGCACCCCTGAGACCAACAGATACTTCAACCAGACCAACATAATCACTAATCTGAAACCCACACATTAATAACAGTATGTTAGCACTTATGCCATTGGAGCAGCTAATTTTCAGGTATGACTTTCTCAATCAGCATTTTTATCTAGTTTTTCAGGAAAGTATAAAAAAAATATTGAATTGTCTGTCACAGAATATATCTTGAAATAAATCAAATTTTGTTTATAAATCTGCACATTTCTTGTTTAAACAAATATACTACTATTCAAAACTTTGGGGTCAGTAAGATTTTTATTTATTTATTTATTTTACATTAATACTTTTATTCAGTAAAAATGCATTTAATTGATCACAAATGATATTAAAGACATGTATAACATTACAAAAGATTTCTATTTCATTCAGGCCTCATGGCTTTCCTTGGAATATGGTAACGATGCATCTAAATATTTCTTTATTTTGAACTGTCAGTGCACAAAGGTTGCTTGTTAGCTTTTAGCTAATATGAGAGTCATCGACCGATTGCAAAAAAAAATGTCATAAAAAAAATTCACAGATGTCTGTACTTTATTTTAGTTTCCATGGTACCTGGTGCAACTGTTGCAACTTTGGCAATTTGATTTTTATACTTCAAAAGTATGTAGCGCAAAGATTCAAGTCGAGGTGATGCTACAAGATGAGAGCCCTGATTGCCCTATGGGCCAGACATCTATCTATCTATCTATCTATCTATCTTTAGAAATATAAGTATTTAGTACTATCAAGGTTTCAAAAGGTAATTTTTATTTTATTTATTTTTTTATTTTTTGAGATGGTGGGGGTTGTTATGCCATATTTTGCAAGAGGCCCCATGCATTATTTCCTTTTTTATGTGTTGTTTTCTCACGATCTCAAATTTTCTCACAAGAAAAAAAGAACTATGTCGCTCACCATTTCTCTGGTCAGCCACAAACTACTTAGTCAACATCTGTCAAACATCATCCTATAGCCATTCAGATGTCTCTGTCCCTCAAGCTGACTGGCAATGAAACTGACCACATGTGCAGAAGCAATTGTCAATTGTCCGACATGGATATAAAAAGTGCTTTATCACTGACAAACATAAAGCTTGTTTCAGCTTGATTGAGTCAAATTAATAACAAATTAACTCATCCCTGATTTAGCAGTTCACATATTGCATTTAGAAATGTTTTTGTTACCTTCACACAAAGGTTGCGGGTTCGAGTCTCGTACCGGCAGGGATTGTAGGTGGGGGGAGTGAATGTACAGCGCTCTCTCCCACCTTCAATACCACGGCTGAGGTGCCCTTGAGCAAGGCACCGAAACCCCCAACTGCTCCCTGGGCGCCGACTTTGGATACTTTGGATGGGTTAAATGCAGAGCACTAATTCCAAGTATGGGTCACCATGCTTGGCCACGTCACGTCACTTTTTTTTTTTTTTTCACATTTTTAAGTAAAGAGCAATAGAAAAGTTGGAATCACCACCAGATACTAATATTTTTATTTTAGAATTTCCTTTTAGAGTTTATTCTCTAACTGTTTGTCTCCTGGGAAAGACTTTAATACTAACATAGACAAGTAGTAAACAAATAAACCTTTAATAATAATAAAGCTTTAAAATTACGTTTTGGAACTAGCAAAAGAGCCGTTGGATGAGATGCGGAAGAAATAATCCTACTCACAAGCGATTTAAGTACAAAAACCAGACGAATCCCTTTAAATATATCATCTGATCGATGTCTTGAGGTGTGGTAACCGTAGTATAAGCGGAATAACTGATTCCGGGCCTTTGAATTATTAGAAAAATAATCTATAATCTAAATCTAAATCTAAATCTAAAATAATCTCCGCTTCGCGTCGTGGCCGCATCACCACCTCGGGTGTGCATTATTTTTCTAATAATTCAACAGCCCATCATCAATTATTCCTTATTCCTATATATATAATCAAATGCCATTCAAAATGTTGGGGTCAGAAATACTTTCTTTTTTGAAAGAAATTAATATTAAGAAATGTATAAGTACTAATACTAAATTAATCCTTTTATTCAGCAAAGATGCATCAAATTTTTTACTTTCCCAGTTGAACTTTCTATTCTTCAAAGAATCCTTATTGTGGAAACATGGTTTCCACAAAAATGTTAAGCTGTTTTCAAAACTGATGATGATAAGAAATGTTTATTGATCACCAAATCATAATTTAATACATGATATTTGGTGATATTACTTTTTTTACTCTATTTTTGATTCAGAAAAGATATTTAATAAAAAAAAAAGATTATTACTAAGGGGTTCAATATACCATGGAGCCAATAATGGTCACAGTTCCAAAAGCCTACTGTGAAACAATGTAGAAACGATGAAAAAAAAGAACACCGCTACGTACAGAATGTTGTCACAGCTCCGTTTCTCTCGCATTGCTCCGCCAGTGACCCATGGAGAGCAAACGTCACTTAGCATAATGAAAAAAGATCTTGCTCAGCTGCCACTGAACTGGCTTTCTCTATACCTGTCATAAGAGCTCGCTGAAATGGCGCTGAATTGCAGCCTTTGCAAAAAACCCAGGCAATAAAAGAGTCTGTCAAGGTCAGACAGAGACTGACAATGCCTGAAGGAGAGCAGGAAAAGTGAGACTGGGAGAAGGAGAGCGATAGACAGGAGGAGAGAGAGAGGAGGGATGAGGAGTTATGTCATGTCATGTAAAACCCTCCTCCCATAGTGGGAGTATAATTAACTTTCACACACTTGCCCTGAGGTGGCAGCTCAGAAGCTGTAGCTTTTTGCTTCACATTTCTCCCAAGGGTTGTTATATGCTAAAACAAACATTTTATACAATGTTCTATTTTTAAACTATACTTTAAATATGAGTGCACTACATAGGGAAGTAGTTAATGAAAATGACTGTGTGAATTCAATATTTGATCCACATACTGTGCACTAAAGAGAAATCAACTGAACCCAAAAGTTCCTTGATCTTTACAAAATCACACACAAAGTCACAAATAAAACAAAGCATTTTAAATGAGTCAAATATATGAATCATGAATTATAACCCAGTTCAAATAAAAATGATTTTAGTCACTTAGACCACTGGGAAGTAGTGAATGAAAATGAGCAAGTTTGGAGTCGATACTGTGTGCCGGAAAACACTCAAATGAACCCAGAATATATCTGCAGTGTCAAAAGTCGCTTACTAATTAATCACAATTAACTGAACAAAAATGGGTGAGTGATTTCAGATGCTGATCTAAATCCTGTGTGCTGGACAGTTGTAGAAAATATTATTAAAAAAATTAAACAAATTAAAATGAATAAATAATCAAACACTGTAACTATGAATACATATTGTGTCTTTTGGTTAGTGTATTTGTTTATAGCAAATACAAATTAGAAGTGAATGTACAGCGCTCTCTCCCACCTTCAATACCACGGCTGAGGTGCCCTTGAGCAAGGCACCGAAACCCCCAACTGCTCCCTGGGCGCCGCAGCAAAAAAAATGGCTGTCCACTGCTCCGGGTGTGTGTTCACGGTGTGTGTGTGTGTGTTCACTGCTGTGTGTGTGCACTTTGGATGGGTTAAATGCAGAGCACTAATTCCAAGTATGGGTCACCATGCTTGGCCACGTCACGTCACTTTTTTTTTTTTTTCACATTTTTAAGTAAAGAGCAATAGAAAAGTTGGAATCACCACCAGATACTAATATTTTTATTTTAGAATTTCCTTTTAGAGTTTATTCTCTAACTGTTTGTCTCCTGGGAAAGACTTTAATACTAACATAGACAAGTAGTAAACAAATAAACCTTTAATAATAATAAAGCTTTAAAATTACGTTTTGGAACTAGCAAAAGAGCCGTTGGATGAGATGCGGAAGAAATAATCCTACTCACAAGCGATTTAAGTACAAAAACCAGACGAATCCCTTTAAATATATCATCTGATCGATGTCTTGAGGTGTGGTAACCGTAGTATAAGCGGAATAACTGATTCCGGGCCTTTGAATTATTAGAAAAATAATCTATAATCTAAATCTAAATCTAAATCTAAAATAATCTCCGCTTCGCGTCGTGGCCGCATCACCACCTCGGGTGTGCATTATTTTTCTAATAATTCAACAGCCCATCATCAATTATTCCTTATTCCTATATATATAATCAAATGCCATTCAAAATGTTGGGGTCAGAAATACTTTCTTTTTTGAAAGAAATTAATATTAAGAAATGTATAAGTACTAATACTAAATTAATCCTTTTATTCAGCAAAGATGCATCAAATTTTTTACTTTCCCAGTTGAACTTTCTATTCTTCAAAGAATCCTTATTGTGGAAACATGGTTTCCACAAAAATGTTAAGCTGTTTTCAAAACTGATGATGATAAGAAATGTTTATTGATCACCAAATCATAATTTAATACATGATATTTGGTGATATTACTTTTTTTACTCTATTTTTGATTCAGAAAAGATATTTAATAAAAAAAAAAGATTATTACTAAGGGGTTCAATATACCATGGAGCCAATAATGGTCACAGTTCCAAAAGCCTACTGTGAAACAATGTAGAAACGATGAAAAAAAAGAACACCGCTACGTACAGAATGTTGTCACAGCTCCGTTTCTCTCGCATTGCTCCGCCAGTGACCCATGGAGAGCAAACGTCACTTAGCATAATGAAAAAAGATCTTGCTCAGCTGCCACTGAACTGGCTTTCTCTATACCTGTCATAAGAGCTCGCTGAAATGGCGCTGAATTGCAGCCTTTGCAAAAAACCCAGGCAATAAAAGAGTCTGTCAAGGTCAGACAGAGACTGACAATGCCTGAAGGAGAGCAGGAAAAGTGAGACTGGGAGAAGGAGAGCGATAGACAGGAGGAGAGAGAGAGGAGGGATGAGGAGTTATGTCATGTCATGTAAAACCCTCCTCCCATAGTGGGAGTATAATTAACTTTCACACACTTGCCCTGAGGTGGCAGCTCAGAAGCTGTAGCTTTTTGCTTCACATTTCTCCCAAGGGTTGTTATATGCTAAAACAAACATTTTATACAATGTTCTATTTTTAAACTATACTTTAAATATGAGTGCACTACATAGGGAAGTAGTTAATGAAAATGACTGTGTGAATTCAATATTTGATCCACATACTGTGCACTAAAGAGAAATCAACTGAACCCAAAAGTTCCTTGATCTTTACAAAATCACACACAAAGTCACAAATAAAACAAAGCATTTTAAATGAGTCAAATATATGAATCATGAATTATAACCCAGTTCAAATAAAAATGATTTTAGTCACTTAGACCACTGGGAAGTAGTGAATGAAAATGAGCAAGTTTGGAGTCGATACTGTGTGCCGGAAAACACTCAAATGAACCCAGAATATATCTGCAGTGTCAAAAGTCGCTTACTAATTAATCACAATTAACTGAACAAAAATGGGTGAGTGATTTCAGATGCTGATCTAAATCCTGTGTGCTGGACAGTTGTAGAAAATATTATTAAAAAAATTAAACAAATTAAAATGAATAAATAATCAAACACTGTAACTATGAATACATATTGTGTCTTTTGGTTAGTGTATTTGTTTATAGCAAATACAAATTAGAGAAAAATAAAAATAAAAATTAACACATACATAACACAATATTTTAGCCTATTTTATCCCCAATCAACCATTTCTGCATCCAAATAATGTTTTTTTTTTTCCTCTGAATTTGATTTGGAAAAAAAAAAAAAAAAAAAAAAAAAAGCTTCATTAACTGGCTCTCTAACTGGTGTGTCCGATTAGAGTTCATTTTACAGGAAGATGGATCTCCAGGAGCACAGTTAGCACTGCCTGGGTTACAATCAAGATTGCCTCTATAGCAGTATAGCTGCTACAAATGAAGGTTTTAAAGTGATATTGCTGTGAATCATGTTTTTTTTAATTATTTTAAATCAGCAGATGTGTAGCATAAAGCATCAAGTGTAGTTTCCGACATTACATTTGTGTAATTGCTCAATTGCACATTTTTCCCTCCAAATTCAAGCTGGTATTTTACTGTCCGTCATCTGACAAAGTTATTTGAACTATAGAAAAGATTATTTAAAAAATACTAAATTTTGGAAATCTGACTAACCATTTCAATAGCCTGTTTTCTCTTTCCTATTATTTTCTTGTTTTCTAACTTTACTGAGGCTTTGTATTAGGGATGCACCGATACCGATACTGAGCTCCTGTACTCGTACTCGTACTCGTTAAAATGTCCCGATACCAAACGCCGATACCACACAGCATGTGATAAGCGCCATATTCAAACAAAGAAACACCAACAACAGAACAACAGACAGCAGAAAGGAGTTAAGGATGTCTACTACAAAGTATATGTATGCAATGAATATAATGTTAAACATTCAGTATTAACGCCTGTATAGCT
>NW_015544136.1:451316-457436 GCF_001515605.1 Sinocyclocheilus anshuiensis | reverse complement strand
TGACTGTATCTATTTGATAAATGAAGTTAACCAACTAACATTATACATACACTTTTGGTTCCGGTACCCAATATTAAAAAAATGTAAAAATGCAATAAAAATATCGGCATCGCAGGTATCGGCAGGTACCAAAAATAAAAGTATCGGTATCGGGCGAGTACTGGAAAAAGTGGTATCGGTGCATCCCTACTTTGTATGTTTTCCCCCACAAATGTTCTCCGACAAACCACTACTAGATGTGGTTTACCTTAAATGTAGTCTGGACGATAAAACGATAACGATAATTATCACAATATAATTTTCCTCAATAAAACGATAACAAGAGTTCGATATAATGTTTATGCTTCAAAAGCGGAACGAAACAGCGCTACTCATTTGAAGCTCACCACACGGAGCATTTATCCACTCGGGTCAAAGTTCAAATGGCAGCGCAGCGCGAGCTCACTAGAGCTGATGCGTTTACTCACTGATGAGTCTCAGTGACGCAACACTAAACAGTACTGTGAGATCCAGTGTGAAGTGCTTGAATTCAGCGAAGAACACAAATGACTCTGTGATTTAATTTAAAGCCCGGTGAAACAGTGCTGACAAACAGGAGAAACACTGTGCGCAACGAGACAGTCAGAAGGCTTTTCAATCTACAAATCACCATCATTTACCATGCAGTAACACTAATATTGTGGCAGAAATGTGGGATATTTATATCAAATTGTATTATATTATTAATGTAGACATGTATTAAATGTATTAACCCTCAAAGACCGAGACAGCCGCCCGTGACTAAAAATAACTATTTTTCTTAAATGTTTAATAACTTTCAAACGCTAATCCTTTTTGGAGATATCTCATTTATCTTATTTGGATATTCAGAGGCTCCGTAGTGTACGTGATTATGTCATCACAGTTTGACAACATTGATTAGTCAGAAGAAACCAATGCATTTCGTTCCTCTGAGCCAAACAGGAACGATTGTTGACGCTTAGTCCCACCCCCGTGTACAAATTGGTTCAAACTGTCCCATATTCAACCAATAAACATAGGTTCTGTCAGGACCACTATCGTCAAAATGATAGATACTTAGCATAAAGTTTGGTTTGGCAGTATGGTTCTGTTCTGGGCAAAAAACTCCCTGCCCATCCATGCAGCTTGTCATGAATGAGCAGGGAGAGCAGCAATAATAACCCCCCTAGGGTTAACAGAACAGAACAAGTCAGATATCATTAATGTACTTAATGATATTTAAGTGTAACACTTTATTCAAGATAAAGGAGTCTGATTAGCAAGGAATATCAGAAAGCCAAGTCCTGACTGTGGCGAAAGGAGGAGCTGGGGATGGAGGAGGGTAATTTGCTCCTGAGCAAGCTGAAAAGCTGCTGAATAATACTGAATAGAGCTTATATAGGAATGCCACAACAGGTGTCGTATCCCTATAGGTAGATGTGATCAGCTGAGAATCAGCTGATGCAAGCTTGACTCAAGTGACCTGCCAGAACTAACTCTAACGCTTAATTTTTGGTCTTTTGAACCACCATTTAGAATTTTTCATTGTAAATTTGAACAAACGCAAAGTGAAAGTAAAGTCTGTCGTGCGTGCATGTAAACAAACACAAAACAACACATTTGCATGAGAGAACTCTGAAAAAGCCCAGAAAAAAACACACGACTGAGTACTTTGACATAAAACAAACCAAAAACAAGGATGAAACAGCGGTACATATCGGATAAAGAACTGGAATTTATGTCTTCAAGTCGCTAGGCGATGTCCCGGTAAAATCGATTCCAATGCAGAGTACAGCCAGCGGATCAATCATTTATATGATGTATATTATGCAAATAATCTTATATAGTTCATAAAGATAATTTTCACTATTTTTTCTGTTGCACTCTGTATATTTCTCACTCATTTTGTGTGTAGTTTGTGAATCATTTGCACTGTTTGTATTTTTGTTGCAGAAGACAAATTGTGCAATTGTTTTCACTAAATTGCTGCATGGTTTGTGTTTGTTGTTGTTCATACTGAGATTGAAAACATATTTCTCTGAAAAAAAGTCACTTTTTTACTGTTTTGTTATTATATAACACTGATTCCATTTTCTTTACTCCCTAAATGTTTTTTAGACACATCTATATTGTTAGTAAACTAAATAGACCTGTTTTTCACTGAAAAGCACCTATAACAATATTGTAATAAATGGCTATAACTTGCTTGGGGAATGTCATATGTAGACAACATTTTATTAGGAAGTGTAAAGACACAACTTTCTAACGAAAAAAAATATGTTAGGAGTAGTAATATGTAATATGAAGTATATATAGTATATGAATGTAATATATGTATATATAATAATATGAAGGAGTTTCTGTTTGAGTACACAGTTGCTTGCGTTTTTCTTAAAATTCTGGAAATTCATTCATTCTTAGGAGGTAACCTTTCCCCGTATGACGACATAAAGGGAAGATTCCAGATTGGGCCATCTGAGCTTTCATTTTCTCAAAGGCAAAGCAGGATACCCAGGGCTCGGTTTACACCTATCGCCATTTATAGCCACTGGGGGACCATAGGCAGGCTAGGGGAACTCATATTAATGTTAAAAAAACTCATAAAGTGAAATGTTCATGCCATGGGACCTTTAAAGGAGTAATGGAATATAATTACAGTATTTTTGTGATTAAGCCATAGCATTTGTGCATTTATACGGTTTCTAGGTATTTGTATGAAAAGCAGTAGTCTAAATACATTTAGTATAAATGCACAAATAAGCTACTGTGGAAGACCAATTGTTTATTTGAATAAAACTCAAACAGTCAGAATAATTAAATTTCACCATATACAAATGAGGTACAATTTTTACAGATGTTATTGTTCTTGATAATGAACATAAATTTACATCTGCATCTCAAGCTACTGTCAAGTGTGCATTTCTAAGAGAAAAAAATTTAATATTATTAATATTGAAACCTGCACTGCAAACTGTGCTGAAGATACGCGTCATCAAAGTCAGGCACACAAACCTGCTTCATGATTTGAAACAATATCACTCATTAAAGATTTCAAAAGCGTTAAGTGTTTGTCATGTTCTGACCATAAAGAGTCGTTTAAAACCACAGTTAATGGTCTGCTTTCTACAACTTTCACTTAGGAGCAAAAATCTGCCTTTAAACTTGAAAGAAATAAAGATTTGACATTTATCATGACAATTATGGATATCGACTGATATGAAAAATGTTATCGTGATAATTTTTTTGGCCATATCGCGCAGCCCTAAGTCTAGCCCAGTTGCTGGGTTCAAAGCTCTTTACTGAATTTGATAGATAATTCAATGTTGTCCATGGCAATGAATGCACATTCTTTTCATTAATGTTAAATAATGCTGTGTCACCCTGCATGATCTTTAGAAAATAAACAATTATATTCAAGTAATTTAAAGCCTTCAATGTCATTTAACTCAATCAAATGTGCTACACAGAGAAAAAAAAAAGACTCTGCATTGCTGCAATTAATTATTAGTACACTTTTCAAAACTCTCAGTACTCTCAGTACACTTTTCATTATTTTTTCTCTCAAATCTTTCAGCATATTTTCAGTTAATACACTACATTGTGAAATACTATACACTTTCACAATGTACTTAACATTAAACTTTTCATTTGCGCCTGTCCTCATTTATTTAACTGTTTACAAGTATAATTTATCCAACTGATCTTAATGGTTCATCAAAAAATCCTTTGGTATACCTACACATATTCAGTTGTGCGTGTAGCCTGAAAATCTGATCATCTGGTAACCACAATATATGCTTACCATGTACATTCAAAGTGTTTGTGTGTATGCAAGAATGAATGACTTTGTGGGCAAAAGCTTATTAGAGAGATCATGAAGATGGGCAAGTACATGTCTGACAATTCTAACAGTCAATATAATTTACAGTACTGACAGTATGCTCTATTCTACTGGCAGAATGGAAAACCAGGTGGTGTCATTAGATATTACAAACATTATGGATTTTGTGTCAGCTTGTTTGAGTAACGCAAGTGCATTTTGTAATGTGATGGCTGCACATTGCAGTACTGTAACATTTTTCATTGATTTGTAATATGTATCTTGATTGTTTGCTATTGATTTAACTAATACCCACCTCTTTAATCTCTATGAAAAACCTAATTTCCACAAATTAATTGATTGGTTCATCTCCCTTGCAGTCTGTCCTGTTCTGTGCTGACAAAATGCAAACGCTTATTAATAACAGTGTTTGATACTTTACAAACAGACAATAAACATAAACAAATAGCTTAAGGAACATCAAAACTTTTGTTGATTAACCAATAAGACCACTTGGATTAAGTGATGGTCAAATCTGTTCAAATGAATGAGAAGAAGAGAATATATATATATATATATAGTTTAATACACGAGTTTCACAATTTGAGTTGAATTACTGAAATAAATTAACTTTTCCACGACATTCTAATTTATTGAGATGCACCTGTATATTATATCGTGAAAGACTATTACTTCTAATTATTTTTTTTTTTGTGGATTTTTCAGCTTATTTGATGATCTGTTAGGAAATTAGTTCCAACATATATAAATATTTTTAAAAAATCAATACTAACAAAAAAGCATGTACAAAAAAAAAAAATCTTCCAATCTTTTTTCTTTCTGTCATTTAAATACACACATATTTCATTCCACTGGGGAATAAAAACCATGAGAAAGGCCAATATAAGAGCAGAGACTGTGTGCAGTGCACTGTGAATGTTGTATATGTTCCTGATTTGCACCGCACACTGCCTGAAGCTCTACAAATTGCTGCAGCCACGGGACTTTAAAAACCAATCATGCTATCAGCTCCAGTGAATCTTAATACACTAATCAACTAACCAAGCATCTATGGGTGTAGGGCCATTCCTTAATATGTATGACAAAGTATGTCAATCACACACACACACACACACACACACACACACACACACAGTGCAATCCAGTGGCAGCAAGAATGTTCCTAACACCTGCTTTATTACACATTTCACTATCTTTCTAAGCTTTGTTGCAGGTGCAGGAGAAAAATTAATTATTATTAAGGATAAAAAATTGCAAATAAATCATTACTCATGAGTTCTATCTGTCCCATGGCCGCACATCCGTATTCTCATATATTTCAGCCTGGTCTCATGTTTATACGTAGGTATTAATACGTAACATTTACAAGCACAAAACGTACACTTTTGTACGTTTTTATTAATGCTAAAACGTACAATTTAGACGTATTTCAACGTTTAAAACGTACAAATCGCTACGTATTTTTAGCTAAAAAATTTAAAAATATTTACATATCTTTTATATCATCAAGATATTTGTATCAATGCATTTTTATCATTTTATCAATAAGCGATTTAGATTTTTAGCGCAATCTGTGACGAATGCAGGCGAGAGCCAATGAGCGTTTGATTATCCTGCCGTAAAACCTGTCGTTTGAAGCGGAAACATTTGAATTTGTAAAAAGCGCATCAGTCAGCGAGGGCTTTGCTGCTCACGGTCACTGGACTCGTTGCTCAGGATGGAGAAGCAAGCAGATCGCCAAAAAAAGGCTTGGATTTGGGTCTGTTCTTCGCAGTCCTATGGATTCGGACTTTCAGCGCACTAATAAAATTGTTTCATTTCGTAATTATGTTGCGTTTTTGGTGTATTTTATAGTTCTATTGTCAGTCATCTCCTGCTCTTACCGGGCCGAACTCAGCAGAGCACCGGCCCCCGGATCAAACGATGTTAAAGAAATAACATCATCCTCCAGCAGCTTACTCTCGTCCACAGCCGATGAGCGCGAGGGGGAAAACCCCTTTTTAAACTCATCAGCCGAATCCACCTGCGATCCCCATGAACCCATCCTCCTCCGTGCCTCAGCAGCGTTGGGTCCTGAGCCGCGGGAAGCAGATGGCTGCCCCCCTTTCCTCGAAAAAAAAGACAAACGAGAGCGGAGCTTTCAATTAAAATACGCTCGCAATGAACGCGGATTGCCCCCTCAAGGACATCGCGTGCGTGCTCTTTGCCCAAACAAACAACGCAGAGATCGTGTGTGTCATCAGGTGTCAAATAACGACGACACGGATGAAACCACCCCC